>NW_027496379.1:0-188249 GCF_021521415.1 Bidens hawaiensis | reverse complement strand
GCAAGGCATATTATCTCATTTTCCCTTTGCTATCATCATATCATCATCATCGAAGTCAGACCAGCTTCTGAAAACTGCTTTGATACGGTTCTTGAGATCTTCAATATCTTCATTTTTCAATTTCATCACCTCAACAGAAGCAAGATATCGGTTAATGAGAGCTTCATTGACCGTGTTTGAGCAGTTGTAAAGCGGTTATGTTGCTCGATTTTGAGTCTAAGCCGTTCAATCTCAGCTCGCAAGTCGGCGTTTTCTCCAATCAATGTTCCAATGTTCCGTGAAGAACTGGATTGACCCTCCAACATACGGACCCGAGTGTCAAGTCCTTCAAATTCAATCATCGTCTTGTCAACACCTAACTCTAACTCTCTCCTCAAATTTTGTGCAAGGTTTGATAAGAAAGGTAGATCCGTCTCAAGACGTGAAACCCTTGACTCAAGATGTGTCACCTCATCATGGACGCTCAGCATTCAATAGTAATTGGTCAACAATGCGGGTTGATTTGATTTCGGAGAGGCTCCATCCACAGACGTTGACTCTTAGTCAGGGCTCTATCTACCTCCTAGTCTTTCTCCAACTGAGCAACCTTAGTAGCTAGAGTGTTTCTTTCTTTCATCACCTCATCATTCATGTCTTTTTGTTCTTTCACGAACTTGATCATCAGGTGTTCATGTTTCACTCTCGTCTCGTTGGATTTATCCAGAGCCTGGATCCTATGAATGAACTTCCCACTGGATAAAGGAATGGCCGAGATAACCGGACTTTGGGTGATTGCTGGTGGTGTGATTGAATATATGGATTGTGGTGAGGTTTGGGTAGGCTTGGTTATGGTTTGGCTAGCTAAGGGTGTGGTTAGTAGGGGTGTTCAAAAATTTTCGAATCCGAATTGGTATCCGAAATATCTAAAAATCCGAATCCGAATTATCCGAAAATATCAGGATTCGGATTCAGATAGTAATTCTGAAAATTTTCTGATATTTCGGATATCCGAAATATCCGAACACTTGAATACATGTATTTTCAATTATTTATTAGATATCATGTAATAAACAAGTATTACATTCAAACCCTACCATTCTTCAAAACTTAAACATCACCAGCGCCACTTCAAGCTCCATCCATTCTAACTTTTTTTAGATCTCTTCGCCGCTAGTCCTCCGATTGTGGTGACTTGTTGTTCTTCCGGTCACCGCCATATCTAGCCGGTGGCGATAGACATCTACAAACTGGCAAGAGACGACTGGATGCTGACTTTCAAAGATTGCTTGTATCTTGAAACCAATTCCCACTCCCACATGATGTTAACGATTAGTTCTATACACAGATATGTGCTAATATTTGTTCCTTTGGTTAATTACAAATTGATGAAAATGTAATATTATAGAATTTTTCAATGTAATTTATATTTCTTTACATATTTATGAAAACATTTGTGTCTTTTAATAGAATTGAAAGTCGGATTCTTGACATGTATTTTTAATTTTGAATTTTTTTCAGATTTGGAAATCTATTTAATTATCCGAACGGAGATCCGAAATTTCGGGTATCCAAACTTCGGATATCCAAAATTTCGGATACAGATTCGGATATTGAAATCCACTATCCAAAAGGTCCGGATATCTGAAGTTCGGATATCAGAAACTCCATATATCCGATTTTGAACACCCCTAGTGGTTAGCACTAGAGGTAGGCTTGTGGGTTCGGTGGATATTTGGGTAAGGCTGGTTATGGGTAGGGTAGTAGGTGAGGCAGTAAAGGTAGTCGACCAGAAGGTGGTTCCCCTAAGTGGTGATGTAAAGCTGGAGCTAAATAGGGATGATATTGGTGAGGTAGTCCTAGGTGGGGGGATAGGTGTTGGCCGGGTGAGGTATGGGTAGGCTCGGTTTCGGGTTTGGTTATCAGTGGTAAGGGAAGACCTTGTATGGGTTGGTCTTTGTGAGTGGGGGATTGTTTGGGAGAGGTTATTGGTGAGTCGTGGAGTTTCCTAGATGTGGGTTTGGTTTTGGTTTTGAGTCTCGACACTTGAACTTGTTTGCTTCTTAAGATTTCTATGGTGTGGGACATGGTGGTTGGTGAGGCTTGGTGTTAGTCAGCTTGGGTGGTTTGTGGGGGTTGTGTCACAGTGGAAGCAGTAGGAAAGATTATCTTAACTGATCTAGGCATCTTTGAAGGCCCAGACTTCTTGGAGTACGTGGCTTTCTTCAAATGTTTAAGAGGCCGCTCGGGTTCCTCTTCTTCTTGAATAGCATGAAATCAATGCCCCACGCATCGAAAACCTCACAAACTTGAATAGCATTCTGGGATATTTCATTTCGCGATGAAATATTGCCGACACGTTGGCAATGATCACAACTCCTAACAAACGCATGCGCGTCCTTAAAGATAGAAGGCAAATAAAAACCAGAATCGAACACTTTCTTTGCCGTCGAACTCGCACTGTGGTGACCTCCTGTCGGTCCCACATGACAATGGCTCAAAATCTTCCATCCCTCCTTAGCATCTACATACCTCCTAATTAGTTGATCAGCACCGATAAGGAAAAGATACGGGTCGTCCCATAGATAGAACTTAACATCAGCAAAGAATTTCTTCTTTTGCTGGTAAGGCATATTTGGGAGGTACCCGTCAGCAAGATAGTTCGCAAGGTTAGCGAACCATGGAAAACTCTCCTCATGTGTCGTAACAAACATGAGACTCTCTGTTAGAAAATGATCGTCAATCCTGACCCCCAAATCTCCTAACTCAGCTCCCTCTAGACGCGAAAGATGATCGGACGCCAGATTCTCGGCCCCTTTTTATCACGGATCTCAATATCAAACTCATGAAGCAACAAGATCCATCGGATAAGACGAGGCTTAGCATCCTGCTTGCTGAAGAGATATCGAATAGCAGCATGGTCCGTGTACACAATCCTCTTGGACAGAACTAGATATGACCTAAATTTATCGAATGCAAACACCACAACTAAAACATCTTTCTCGGTGGTGGTATAGCCCTCCTGTGCACCGTTTAAGGTCCGGCTAGCGTAGTAAATCGGATAGTAGTGTTTATCCTTCTGCTGTCCAAGAACCGCTCCGACTGCGAAGTCGCTCGCGTCACACATCAACTCGAATGGTAACAACCAGTCGGGAGCAACCATGATCGGGGTGTTAACGAGTTTGTCTTTCAGAAGATCAAACGCCTCGATACACTGCTCAGAAAAGACGAATGAAGCATCCTTCTCCAGAAGTTTGGTCATGGGTCTCGCGATTTTAGAAAAATCTTTGATGAACCGGCTGTAGAACTCAGCATGACCTAGAAAACTTTGAATGGATCTCACAGAAGTGGGCGGGGGAAGATTAAAAATGGTCTCAACCTTTGCTCGGTCAACCTCTATCCTCGCACTCGAAATCTGATGCCCCAAAACAATGCCCTCGCGAACCATGAAATGACACTTCTCCCAGTAAAGGACTAGGTTGGTGTCAACATAGCGGGACATCGTCCTCTCAATATTAAACAAACAATGATCGAAGGAACTCAAAAATACAGAAAAATCGTCCATAATCACCTCCATGGAGTCCTCGATCATATCATGGAAAAATGGCGACCATACACCTCTGGAATGTGGCCAGAGCGTTACAAAGTCCGAACGGCATACGTTTATAGGCAAACGTTCCGTAAGGGTAGATAAAAGTGGTTTTCTCCTGGTCATCGGGAGCTATCGGAACTTGGAAATACCAGGAGAAACCATCTAAGAAGCAGTAGTACTGCTGACCTGCCAAACGCTCCAACATCTAATCAATGAAGGGTAAAGGAAAGTGGTCTTTCCTGGTGGCATCATTCAGTCTACGATAGGCGATGCAGACTCTCCATCCAGTCACAGTTCTAGTGGGAATGAGCTCGTTCCTCTCATTGATGACGACAGTCATGCCACCCTTTTTAGGAACCACTTGAACTGGACTTACCCAAACACTATTAGAAATGGGGAAAATGATCCCCGCATCAAGGAGTTTAATGATCTCTTTCTTCACAACCTCTTGCACTTTCAGATTAAGCCGCCTTTGCGGCTGAACGAAAATTTTGAAATTTTCCTCCATGAGGATTTTATGAGTGCAAAACGAAGGGTTGATACCCTTAATGTCGATAATCTTTTATGCAATCGCCTCTTTGTGCTCTCGTAGCACCCTCAACAACTTCTTCTTCTCGACCTCCGTCAAAGCAGATGCAATGATAACCGACAGCTTCCTCTCTTCATCTAGAAACACATACTCCAGATGGGCAGGCCAATTCTTAAGCTCTAAGGAAGAAGGAGGACTCTCGACAGAAGGTTGGTCCATCGGATCGTCTCGTACGATCTCGGCAGACACGCCAGATTCAGGGCTATGTGACTCGGTGTCGTCACCCAAGGGCTGATCGGTCATGGTAACCATCTCAATCTCTGGAATCTCCCTATCGAGAATCTGGATGTCGGAGGCAGACCCTCCACAGATCTCACTGAAAAACTTCCCAACATGTTCCAAGATGGTATCAATGAAGTATAAGGAGTCATCAGCAGACTTGGGGTGTTTCAGTGACTGTCGAACGTCAAAGATGACGTTCTCATCCCCAACTTTTAAAATCGACTTACCCTCGCAGACGTCTATCAACGCCTGTGCAGTGGCAAGGAATGGTTGGCCCAAGATAAGTGGGACACTATCATCATCGTTCATGTCCAGGATGACAAAGTCCACCGGGAAGATGAACTTGTCGACACGAACAAGCATGTTCTCGACCACCCCTCTAGGGTATTTCATAGAACGATCAGCAAGCTGGATACTCATCCGGGTTGGAAGTGGTTCGCCTAAACCCAACTTGCGATACACGGAATACGGCATGAGATTAATACTGGCACCAAGATTCGTCAGTGCATAAACCACTGTATCATCACTCAAGATGCAGGGAATCGTGAAACTCCCAGGATCGGACATCTTTTCTTGTAACTTTCTCTGCAAGACTACAGAGCAACTAGCACTCAACGGGATGGAAGACACCTCAGCTAACTTCTCCTTATTTGAAAGAATATCCTTAAGGAACTTTGTATATTTCGGCATTTGAGTGAGTGCCTCAAGGAACATAATGTTAAGGTGAAACTGCTTCAAAAGATCAAGGAATTTGGAGTTCTGCTCCTCGTCTCTATTCCTGCGGAGTCTCCCAGGATATGGAAGTCTAGGTTTGTAGACTCTCGCTGGTGTGCTGGGTAACTGCTGGTCCTCGGCCTGTGCTGTACTTCCTAGGCTGCGCCTCTGATGCACCTTGGCCGGCGGAGACTCCAACTGAATCTCCTCGTTCACTTGCTCCTCTACATCTACTGCAGGCTCTTTAATGACTCCTCTCGTCGCCTCCTGACTCACAGGCTCGCTACGTGCCCCTGTACCGCTCCTCGTCGTTACTGCCTTAGTGAACGCCTTTGGATTTTTTTCGGTATAACTTGGAAGTGTTCCTGGCGACCTCTCATTTAATCTAATCGCAATCTCTCCCATCAGACGCTCGAGATTTTGAATTGACGCTCCCTAGTTTCTCATGAATGACTTATGCTCCCGAAATTTCTCTTGAGTCTCTTTGTGACGGGAGTCCTCTAGAGTCATAAGCTGCGACAACATCTGTGTCTACTGTGCCATCATCTCCTCTAACGTGGGCTTCTTCTCCCCACTACTCGCTCCCTAACCGGAATCCTGGAATAGACTCTGACGTTGCTAGAAGCCGGGCTGATTTCCGTTCCACCAGTTGGAATTTTGATTACCTCTCCATCCCGAATTATAAGAATTGTAAGAATTTTGATTTCGGTTCGGATTACTAACAAAGTCTACTGCCTCTTCCTGGAAACCTATGGGGCACTGAACGGTATCATGCCCTCCTCTACAGATCTCGCACAGCTTACTCTTCACCTGCAAGTCCTTCACGATCTTCGCCAACGCCTCAACCTGTGCCGCAAGTGCGGTGCTCGTGTCAACCGGATGCATGCCGCGTGATAGGGAGTCGACGGTCTTGGTGCTCTTAGCGGGTGGTCGCTGGTATCCACTCATCGCTAACCCGTTAAACAAAGCAATGCACTCATCTGTATCCTTCGTCGTTAATAAGTTGCCTCCCGCAGCCGTGTCGAGCATACTCTGAGTCGCGTATGTCACTCCATTATAGAACTTCTCAACAACTGCCCAGTCTTGCAGGCCGTGGTTCAGACATAAAGCTAGTAGATTTTTGAATCTCTCCCATGCCTCGTAGAATCTCTCGGTGTCCTCCATCTAGAAAAAATGAATCTGGTTACCGCAAACGAGCGGTCTTAGCCGGAGGATCGTATTTCTCAAGAAACTGTTCTGCATGGCGGCCCAAGTAGCAATGGATCCCTGTGGGAGGGACTCAAGCCACAAACTCGCATGATCAACGAGTGAGAATGGAAAGACGTGGAGTTTGATGGCGTCTTCGGATACGCCGGCAAGATGAAACGTGTCGCAAGAACGTGCAATGCGAGTGAGATGAGAATGTGGGTTTTCTTGGGGAAACCCGTGAAATTGAGCAGAATGAGAGATGGTGTTCAGAATGTTTGATGGAATCTGCCAATTTGTGTTACCTGCGATGGCCGGTGGATCAATGCTGGATCTCGCGCTTGCATCGACCGGACGTGCCCGGTCTGCAACTGTCCTCTTTTGTGGTGCGTCGCCCATAGTCCTATCCCTAATGACGGATTCAGAAAAAGTAGGAGATGAGGACGTATTACAACGGGCATAGAAGAACTAGAACACGGTCTGGTACGACGTCTCTCTCGCAACTCTCTCTGGTTTGGAAAATCCCTCAGATTCAGGCAGTCCTAGAGATCGAGTACATCGCATACAACTATTAAGATAAACAAAAGAAACTAAAATTAGCTAAACTATTTAAACTAAGAAAAAGAAAAACGAGTAGCAAATAAGGTAAGTCCTAACTCGAGTTGTTCTCAATACGCCTCAAACCGTGTCCCTGGCAAAGGCGCCAAAAACTTGTTGTGTGTCTAATGATGCTCTTTTTATGGAACTCACAACTAAGCTTTAAATTTATAAAACGGACTTTCCTAATAAAACTACACACAACCGGCTTGTGTACCGATCGTAAGTAATATAGAACTAAGGAAGTCCGAGTATCGAACACGAGGACACGTGAAAACGTCTATGATCACTAACCCTAGACAAGACCTTCCTAAGAATAATATTTTTTTAAATGATTTTTAATAATTAAACTACTTGAGCTAACTTACTTTAACTAAATTAAAAGACTTAACTCAACAAAACTTAACGAAACTTTACGAATGACTTACAATGGAGAAAACGTCTACCTAGGTAAGAATCATATTGAAGGTCTAATAAGCTAATGGATTGAATAATCTCACGATACCAGTATCTAAGGATGACACAACTAAGGTTCGCTCAAGAAAGCTAGATCACCTCTCGGTCTCACTAACAAACCCTAACTTACACTTAACTGATTTTAAGAACAAACCGGGAAACGAATTTCTAAAGTGTTCTAATGTCGACTCTCCTCTCAGTCTCACCGACACACGACCCTAATGGAAACGAATACTACACAACCAAGGATAGAGGAAAAATTTGGTTAAACTTAATCTAGATCAAGTAATCGCTCACAAACCCAAACCCGACAAGAACCGAACCCGCTCTAGCGCGATCCTAATCCTAACAAGTAAAAGCTATGAGACGACCTTACTTCCTATCACCTCTTGGTCTCTAAGAAGGTGCTTACCCGCTGAATTCAATTAATTAACACACCCAACTAAACCCTACAGTTGTACACCCTGCAAACAATCTCTAAACACAAAGTAAATAATCGAACAAGCAACAATTAATCAAAACTAATTCAATCAATCGAAGAAAGGGGTTTATGAGTGTAATTAATAAAATCACAGCCACTAAACACAACCTAATTCAATATTAAACCAAACTTTCATTAACAAATCAAGTCACGATGATCTAACAATCCCTAAAACTCACTAAAACCTAACAATATTCATCAAACCTAAGTAGAACTAACAAGTTTAGCTTAGCATAACTTTTGGAAAATAGCAAATACTTATTGTAAACATCATAAAACTCAACCAATTCATAATTAAACTCATTCAATAATCAGAATTAATCAAGCACAACTCAATCTTCAATTCAAATGCAAAACAATTCATGTTTAAAGATCAAATCAACAAGTTATGAACCTTGAACAAGAAAGCAAAGTTTATTAGAGTTATACTATCAGTTATGGCTGAAATAAACGATGAGGAATGATGCTAGCTACTGTCCCAAGTCTCCCTTGATGTTATTCTTCTTCTCCTGGCCGCCACACACCTCCACAAAACTTTTTTTCTTCCTTCTTGGCTGCTGCAGATTGCGATCGGCTCTAGGGGGCTGCTCTAGGGTTTTTTCTTTTTTTAATTATCTTAATATAATAAAAAGTAAGGCTTGTATCTTGTGGGCTTGTGTCGAGCCTTGAGTTTTAGTCTTCAAACTTGATCATAAAGGCCTCCAATGTCTTCAAAAACCCGAACCTTTTTCTCTAGTAAAATTCATAACCTACACAATTATTAAACTTTGTAAAATCATGCACAAACAAACCATAACTATTATTTATTATACGATTAAGTACTTAAAACGTGATAAAAATGTGCGAAAAATAGGTGTGTTTGCGCAAAGCTTGCGCATACGTTTTTTAATGAAACATATTCGAGAAAATAAACAGTCTGCAGATGACAAGGTTTGCACATAATTTGCATGGTGCATACAAAAGAGACTGCACGAGCTTTTTTTTTTTTAAAAACAAACAACATCTTAAGATCAACATGACTCACTTTTCATCCCATCTTCCTATTAGGTTAATAACCTTCATTCCAACTCTTTGACCACCCTTCTCAAATTAAATAACTTAAAACAATAACTAAAATAATCTTGTATACATACACTTTATTTAATTAAGATTTCACGATTAAAAGGTTTATAAGAGAAAAAAAATGTTTAGTGTTCATATCATCAAACGCTCTTCTATGCAAGTAGTGAGGAGTACCTAGATTCGCCAGATGACATTGATGATCCTTTCCAACTTGCAACGAATATTGGTGATCCTTTCCCCCACGTTAGAGATAAAACAATTTTCTCTCTCGGCTGAAACAAATATAGTGGGGGCCACTGAGTGAATGTTAGGTGGGTTCATTAAAAGTACTATAAATAATTGTGTTTGTATCTTCTTATAACACTACGCTCTTTACTTATGTTGTTCAATTAATGTTTTGGTTTTCTATATGAACCATTTTCATAACAAACGAGTTTAAAAGGTGGCCCAGAAATGAAACAACATATTCACCTCTATAGGATATAACAAAGCATAATTGGTAACTTAATTCCATTAATTACTTTTTACTGGATTTTTAGTTACAATATATTTTATAAACACTAAGAAGTTAAATGTATACAAGAATAAGCAATCTAAAAAAACGTGATAATATTTGAAAAACTATTATGACATAACATGACGATCGATTTTAATCATAAAAGCCGGTCGGTGGCTGGTCCTAGTGGCTGGGCACTCCCAAAAAGTGTACGTACTAGCCAAAATAATTGGTACTATTACTATGCACACAACAAAATATCTCGAGTGGTCCAATATGAATTTTAATCGAATTAATTTTTATTTTAGCAATATGAAAGTTTTTAGTTATAGATTTTTTTCGAAGTTTAGAAATATTAACCGAACCTCTCATAACCGTAATTTTACTTGTTTTCATTTCACACCAAAGAAGCTTTCTATGTTGTACGGAGGTTTGACAATTCGTGTAATCATTAAATGGTATCCTTATAAAATAGCAAACCAAACTTAAATGGTATCCTTATAGAATAGCAAACCAAACTTAAACCTTTTTGCATTCATCGTAACCACAAATGAAGGTTCATACACTTGTTACCTTATCTTCTTCATCATGCCTTTGGTTTCTCTTTGTTTCATCACTCTGCAGCCTGTGTTCATGTAATCAAAACTCAGATCCTCCTATACTATGCATACCAAGTGAGCGACTGGTGCTTATTCAGCTCAAGAACAATCTCATCGATCAAGCAAACCGTCTATCTTCTTGGGTAGGCAAAGACTGTTGCAGTTGGTCCGGTGTGGTCTGCAACAATTTGACTGGTCATGTCCAAGACATTCGTCTTCGAGGACCCGATGATAGCATTCACGGTCATTGTCATGGTTCTTATGACACCGTTGAAGAATTAGAAGAAGCATCCAAACAAATGTTAGGAGGAACCATAAGTCCTTCGGTGACCAAGTTATCACAACTCACGCATTTCGACATAAGCTGCAACGATTTTGGATCGATCCAGATTCCAGCCTTCCTTGGTTCTTTCCAGAACCTAAGATATCTTAACATCTCAAAATCACAATTCAGTGGGGAAATCCCATATCAACTTGGAAATCTATCAACACTACGTGTTCTTGATCTTCATGGCGATCTCATATCTAGTGGTATGCATTCAAAAAGTTTGAAATGGCTAAATGATCTTAAAGAGTTGCAACACCTGAATATGAGTGGCATCGACCTATCAGGAGCTTCAGACTGGTTTCAGGTTATAAGCAAACTCCCTTCTTTGCTAGAAATACACTTTTCTTCATGCGGGTTGATTAGACTTCCTGGTAATCCAAGTTCAGTTAGTTTTACATTCCTTAATGTACTGGATCTTTCCTTCAACTTATTCCCTGATAGTTTGTTGCCTAGGTGGATTTACAGTCTACATAACTTAGTTTCATTAGATCTTACTGGTTGCTTCATTGGTGGTCTAAGTCCCGGAACTGACAATGGTTTCCATAGCATGCCTTCTTTAAGGACTCTTAGTGTTTCAGGCAACGCTTTTCTGAATTCTTCTTCGTTACTGAATGAATTGTCTAGCTTAAGGAATATTCGTTTTCTAGATGTTAGTAACTGCAATATATCTGCTCCAATTCTTGGCAACTTACAAAACTTGTCTCTGATTGTGCATCTCGACATGTCGAATAACCAAATTGTTGAGGAGATACCAAAATCTTTAAGTAATCTTTGCAATTTGGTTACCCTTGATCTGCAATCTAACAACTTCTACGGAAATGTGTCGGAACTTCTAGAAAGATTTTGTGAATGTGGGTCACCTAGACTAGAATTATTAGCCTTAAGGGGAAATTATGTGGTTGGCCAACTTCCTGAAAAACTAGGTAGATTGAAGAATCTTGGAAGCATTGATCTTGCTTATAATAAAATAACAGGGACCATTCCTGATTCTGTAGGAAATCTGTCTCTCTTGAAAACATTCCAAATGAATATAAATCAACTGACAGGTTCTATCCCAAATACCATTGGTGGTTTGTCATCATTGAATTTCTTGGATCTATCGTATAACAATTTGAATGGAAGTCTTCCTGAAAGCATTGGGCGACTCGAGGAACTAGTTTTTTTAACTGTTCATCATAATTCGTTAACAGGAATTGTGACTGAAAAACATTTATCCAATTTAACATCCTTAACAACTTTGTGGATTGGGGACAACAAGTTAGTGTTTAAGTTAAATGATAAAAACTGGGTCCCCCCTTTCCAGCTCATAGTGCTAAGAATAGGTTCATGCGGTTTAGGCCCTCAATTTCCTTTATGGATTCAGTCACAAACAAGCTTAGCAGAAATAGATTTGGCCAACACAAACATATCAGACACCATCCCTAATTGGATTTGGACTACATTCTCTAGTGTAACATTATTGAACATGTCCCACAACAACATTCAAGGGAAGTTGGGAAATGTTAGTTTTCTTGCACCGGGTGCAGTACTAGATTTAAGTTTCAACCGTTTTCATGGTGTGTTACCTGGTCATTTCAATAGACCTGACTTAGATTTCCTAGATCTTTCGTCCAATGATCTCTCAGGATCTATAGAACAGTTCTTGTGTTTTGGCATACAAGAGCCGCGTCAGTTAAGAGTTCTTAATCTCGCAAACAATAGCATGTCAGGTGTTATCTCAGATTGTTGGATGCACTTGGAATTCTTGGCCATTTTAAACTTCGAGAAAAACCAGTTTTTGGGTACGATACCATCCTCTCTAGGAAATTTGTCTTCCCTATTATCGTTGGATTTGCGTAATAACAAACTATCCGGGAACTTACCCGTGTCGTTATTGAACTCCAAGAGCTTGATAATCATTGAGCTAGCAGAAAATGAGTTGGTGGGAAGAATACCGGCATCAATAGGAAGAGACAATACAAGTCTGAAACTTCTAAGTCTTCGTTCTAACAAACTAGAAGGTAATATCCCAGAAGAAATATGTCACCTCAGTTCCATACAGATCATGGATTTTGCTCATAATATTCTTTCTGGGAGCCTACCAACATGCTTTACAAACTTCACTGCCATTTCTGGAAGTGAAACATTAAGTCAATTTCTTCTTTATGACACTCTTTTCCAGAATCAAGTTCTAGGCAGTGCATCATTGGTGACAAAGGGTCGAGTTTCTACATATAAAAACATTCTTTTCCTGGTGACTACAATAGACCTTTCCAATAACAAGTTTTCAGGGTCAATTCCTGATGAACTTGTTTCACTTTTGGGCTTACGGTACCTGAATCTGTCACAAAATTATTTAACAGGACAAATTCCCAACTCGTTCGTCAAAAATGGAAAGCTTGAATCTTTAGATCTGTCACTAAACCATCTTGATGGAAAATTTCCCTCAAGCTTATCAGCGTTAACCTCTTTAAGCTTTTTGAACGTATCTTACAACAATCTTGTAGGAAGAATCCCAACAGGCCCTCAACTTCAAACCTTCAACGAGTCAAGTTTTGTTGGAAATAAACTATGTGGGAGTCCTCTACCAGCGTGTTTACCAAATGCCAACGATCCCGGTCGAACTAACGAGGAAGATGATGAATCTAATGGCATTGATTGGATCCTAGTGATATTTACGCTTATTGGATTGGTTATTGGTTTTTGGATCGTGGTTGGCCCATTGATTGTTAACAAACGATGGAGAAAGACTTATTATCATTTTCTTAAAGGAATCTGGATCAAGCTTCAAAATTTCATTTTTATCATATTCCCATGTAAGTCTTCACCTATATTTAGTTTTCTGTTTTATTTTGCTTATAAAATACGTTATACTGTCAAAATTAATATTCAAACTATAGAAAAATAATTAGGTTCATGCCATCTATTTCTAAACAGTTCAGTAAGGATGTATTTAATATCTTTGTTTTGTATCTAAACTAAACAAAGACAAAACATCAACCTAAAAACCCACATGCATATGTATTGGATTGCAATATAGAAAACTTTATGGGAAAGTATAGGAGTTCATAGTTTGATCTGGCGGATTGTACGTAACATGTAGGCTTTAAAAGGCATGAGCCAAGTCATGAAGTTTTTAGCTCAATTGATCAAGTTCAACAATTTGATTTATCGCAATACAATATACGGTGATCAGCCCAAAGGTTAGTAGTCAAAACTAAAGACATGGTTTTCCTATTGATTGATTCTCCTGTTGACAAGAATGAATGCAGCCTGGCTTTATGTTTCTCATTGCAATTACTTGTAGGCTTTCATCAGGAGTCCTCTTCAGAAGCTAGCAGCTGGACTCATAAAATTTATAAATCTGATTATTGATCAGCAAGAAGTGGGTATATATCAGCTTAAAACTAAGTATTTGTTGATATTCACTGATAAGCCTGAGGGAACATTGGTAATGGCTTTAAAAATATGAACAGTTTAGAAGATGTGTTAATGCTGGTAAAATTATGTAATATATATTTACATTTAGAAACGTAAGGAATATAAATAAATCTGAAATTTCAAACTTAATTGGTCCAATAATAACCCCATGACTTTTCTTATGGGAGGTCGGGAGTTCGAGTGTCTTTGGAACATTTTGTTGTGGGTTGAGCCAGGGTTTTTCCAGATATCTGTAACATTTCTGTGTATTAGAACTATTTATTTTATTTGTTCAAAGTGTCGATATTTTTTCTACTGAATATCCAAACTTAAGAATTTAGCAGTCAGATTTTTTTATAATTGTGAATGTGAATACATGAAAGAAAAACCTTGAATGTGAGACTAGAAGTGGCGGTGGAGAGATTTACGAGAATAGTGAAGCTGCACAAAACATCAATAAAAGAATCTTAAGACTCAACGGATAGTTCTTTTCAAGTAAGGGAGAATGATGAGGACAGATCACCCAATTAAGAAAATAGTACACGGGTCAATGTTTAGAAGATTTCAGTGATTTTTCCTTTTAAAAGAAAATCATCAGTTACCTGATTATTGTCTAATTTACTTAATATTGTGCTTATCTCAAATATTAATGACATGTCATCACTAAAGTAGGGTAATATCGTCAGTATAGACTACATCTATACTGACCCGATGTCATCAATATAGGGTCGCTTCAATATCAATAATATGGGGTAAGCTTGTTAATAAAAGATGGAGTATTTACTTTTTAACTAATATGGCTCACTGCGGTTGAGATTGTTTCGACACAAACGATAATCGAGCTAACGAATTTGTAGAAGAAGAAACAGGAGGAGTTAAACCTTCAAATCAATAGCTATGTTTTCATTCATCCGATCCGTATATTTGCACAATTAGACTATTCACTACAACCCATAATCAACATTTACAGTTAACCCCTTTCACTTATTTGATACCTAACATACATGGCTCACAATTGGTGGAGGTGGCTCAAGGTGGCTCATGGCGCGCAGTGGAAATAAGTGGTTGGGGAAAATGTTTCATTGTGGGTTCGGGCAAAAATTATTTAAAGAGAGAGAGAGACAGAGTGTGGTGGGGGATGAACGTGCTGATTAACCTTATCTGAGGTTTAGGGCTTGTTTAACCCTATTAAGACCACAATGTTGTCACCACGTACATGCTGAGTCATACAACACTTTTTTCATTATTAATGATACAAAAGATATTTATTTAATTAAGCTACGTCGGAGACACATGTTCCGGACATGCTTGCACATATGGCGTTGTTCAAGATTAATACAAAAGATATTTATTTAATTAAGCTACGTCGGAGACACATGTTCCGGACATGCTTGCACATATGGCGTTGTTCAAGGTATTGACTAATCCGGAATAAAAGTAAAATAAATAAAAATACCCTGTAGCAACGACATGTCGTCCCAAAAAGCCAAAAAACAAAAAAAATTTCACCATCCTATGCTAACGACATGCCGTCATTGTAGCCAATCCTATGCTGACGACTTTTTGTCATCACTAATGCTTTGTTGTATAAGATAACATTTCTTATAGTGTCTTCTACACGGCCTTCTTCACACCTCTAGAACCCTTGGTCTCTTATATATGCAAACTTCAATTCATTCCACACTTTCCATAATTGGTCATGTAGAACATGTGAATATTAGGTTGGGATTTTCTACATGTGCTCTAAAGACCCTCTAAAGGCAAATGTAAGGAATATTAATTAAGTGAATATTCTTGTTAAAATTATAATTTTCTATTAATTGCATTAATCTCTTGATAACTATCATATTTAACATTATAGTTTTCCCTTTTAAATCTTTCCTTCATTGATGACTACTAGATAATTGTTTTCCCTCTTAAATTACTATTTCATCTCCCACCATTTTTCTATTCATTTATGTAAAAGATATTCAAATATAAAAGTGACTTTTTTAAACTCAAACTAATATTGACTTTTTTAATATTAAAATATAAAAGTTTAAAAAGAAAAAGAATAAGTAATTTCATTATTATATAATAACAAAAAAAAGATGCATTTTCAACATTTATAATTAAATATGTGGTTGCAATCTACTTCACTGTGCATATCAGGTTTTCTCTTTTTAGCCGGATGTTGAGAATTATTAGCATCATCAGAAGCATGCCGCTATGGACATGTGCTGAAGTTGTGACTATAAGATCTACAAAGTCAACAATGTTTTACTTGTTTCGCTAATTCCTTTCCACTTTTCATTCGCTTTTGCTTTAGGTCGTACCTTTGTTTTTGAAATAACAGTGCATTGAACCAACTCAATTGCATTAGTTATAGGATCACTGTTTTCTACAAAAGATGATGTAATATCCAAGTTCCTTCTTGGCGTAATTGAGAGACGTTATTGAATTGAGCCTCTTCTCGTCTCCATCGTGATAGCCAATAACTAAAAGGAATTTCAAAGCAGCTCGTATAGAGAAGAATACTCAAAAGATGACGAACAAGTATCCCAACAAATTCAAAGTTTTTACAAGTGCATTCAGCCATCTTACCATCCCAAACCACCTTATGCCATCGAGACGCTTTGTAGTGCTTGACAATAAAACTTGTGTCATTTTCTTTACAAGCCGAATATTGAATCGCTAGAGAAAGCTGATATTGAAACTTTTTGAATGCATAAGGAGTCAACACTTGGTAACCTTGCTTTTCCAACGGTGATAATGATTTCAAATGTAACTTTTGATATTTTGCTAACACACTATCATGCATTTGTTTCTGCCCAACATCTTCAATGGCAAAATCAACCTATAAAAAATTATGAGTAAAAAAATTAGTAAAAAAATGTTTGAACTAAAAAAAATGAAACAAACTAAATACTTATACTCACTTGTCTAATAAACTCTCTTAAACATATACGGAAAGATATAAACATTTTTATAAACGAATTTATACGGTGGTAGTTGTCATGCCACCAAAGAAAAAGCCATGAAGATAACTTGGAAACCAAAATGTTTTAATTTGATACAACGATGTCACATGCTTATTCTCTTTGAGATTGAATTTTGCAATTACTAATGGCCATTGTTGCTCAACTTCTTCAACCGACTCTAACTTATATAAGTTGTACAACTCACTGCACCAACTTGAATACTCACTTTTTAATACCGAAGTAAACCAACTACTAAACTTACCGGCGATAAGCCATATGCAAAATGCATGTTTAGTATAAGGCATCTCTGTTTCAATTGCTTGTTTCATCCAATCTTGATCGGTCAATATAGTTTTCGGACACTTTTTCATCAATAGAGTAAAATTCTTAAAGTAAAGTAAATTTAAGAAATTTTAAGTCATATACTAATACTAAAAAGTTTCAAAAATCAAACATAAATATAGTTACCTTAAAGAGCCATTCGAATGTCTTTCGTTTTTCGTTACAGAGAAGTGCACACCCAAATAATATGGTTCTTCCATGATTGTCAATACCCATAAATATGCCAAATAGCATGTCATATGAATTCACCTTGTATGTAGTATCAAATACCACAACATCTCCATATGTTTGGTAAAGTTTAAAATAATGAGCATGACACCAAAAATATGCTCTAGCCTATTTTCATCATCTAGTGTAAATCCATATTGAAAATTAAAATGTTCATTTTTAGCATTTTTACACTACTCAAAAAGCTCTCTTGTATCATTCTTTGAATATAATATTTGATTTTTGGTAAAATAGTTATAAACATCCTTATTAAGAAAAGAAAGTTCTCTGGTCTCACATTCTTTTCAAGTTCCATCACCTGCATAATTTGTTTAACGGAAAAGCCCCCTTCTTTTAATAAAAGTATACGTTGCTCATCTTCTAAAGTATTTGTACGGTAAGATGGTAAAAAAACGAACCTGTTGAGTAGACAACAAAACATGATTATGCTCCGCAATAAACTTAGTGACTTGCCATTCTTCCGGAAAAATTTCGTTAATTCTTCTTAATGTTATGCGCATGTGGGCCTTGCATTCACATCTTGCATAGCCTCTGTTTCTTGACTTTTTTGTGTAGTCTTTTTAGGCTCCAGTTTTCCTTCACGATGACAAAAAATCCCGTCTTTTCCTATCTCCTTTCTTGCTTGTTCACAAACCTCCCTTTTCGAACGGAAAACCCATTCGTTTTTGCATAATTTTGATAAAAAACAAGAGCCTCTTCTTCACTTAGAAAACATTGACCAATGAATGGTTCGTCACAATTTTTTTTTTCATGTTTTCATTTAGTTCTTCAATGACATCTTCTTCAATAAGAAGCTCATTCAAATCCAAAAGAACACGTCCATTCATTTGCAGAATAATAGTGCTTTATATTATTTGATCTTAAAAAATAGATAGAAAGGTAATAAAATGTGTTGTTTGATAGTGAATACTTATAAATAAAATGGTGGGAAATTAGAAGATATGAAATAGTAATTTTAGAGGGAAAAAATTTATCTAATAGTCATCTATGGAGGAAAGATTTAGAAGGGAAAAATATAATGTTAAATCATCATCATCATCGTACTCAGTATATCCCACCAATAGCAAAGCTATGGTAGGGTCTGAGGAGGGTAAGATGTAGACAGCCTTACCTCTACCCTATAAGGATAGAGAGGCTGCTTTCGGTGAGACCCCCGGCTCGATAGTAGTTTTGCATCAAGCCTTGGACATAAGGCACATAGCACTCAATCATCCCACCGGCTGATCGGTGCATGTACCCTTGTCTTTCGGCTATCAACGCCACTACATGATGCCTGATTAACCGTCCGTCACTTTTAACGTTATATGATAGTTATGAAGAGATGAATTCAATTAATAGAAAATTATAATTTCAACAAGACTATTCAGCTAATTAATGTTTTTTACATGTGCCTTTAGGGAACATGTTAGAAAATCCCTATTAGTTTTAGTGTCATCAATTTATTTTAGATGATTATAGGTTACTTATGACCAACAGGAAATATGAATAAGATTTTTTACAGGTTAGAAGGTGCAGAGAGCACGCTTGTTCGAGGCTAATATGACTTTGTGGTTGTTTGCGCCACCATAGTTGGGGTTCAAGGGTTAGTGCGAAATAGACACACTGATTTATGGATCGTTGGGCCTTTCATCAAAACGATGTAATGGTTCGCTTCTTATAAAAACACAGATTTTGGTCCATTTCGGGTTAGACACTTGAGATAAAAACATGCTCGCGTTCGTTATTTTCTAAACTGTTTGTTTTAGAATCAAATAACTCATCAAAATAATTTAATAAAATACT
This sequence comes from Bidens hawaiensis, assembly GCF_021521415.1. Lineage (NCBI taxonomy): Eukaryota > Viridiplantae > Streptophyta > Magnoliopsida > Asterales > Asteraceae > Bidens > Bidens hawaiensis. Next base: position 169,241 of record NW_027496379.1, on the reverse strand, counting down.
TAAACACGAAAGTGGTTACCAGGTTTGAAAATATTATAGCAGAATACAACCTATAAAGACAGATTTGGTCTTTAATTCGCTAATCTCTGGCTCCTAACAGGTGGGAAGGAGGAAAATATGAATTTGTGCATTTAGACATGTACTTACTGTTTACGAGTAGTATATCATGAAAAATCAAAACAAAACAAATCAAAACAAAACAAAACAAAACAATGTTTATGTCGTCTTGAGTACGTAAAGTAGTCGCATTTTTGGTATAAAGCCATTTTTGTGGTGCCTAATGTCTTGTTTTCCTTTCAGCATCATCTTGTCGGCATACAATTATGCATCAAATTATTGACATATAAAGGACATTTTTCCATAAGGAGTATTATAATTTATAAATAACAACCATAACCATATTCAACAGAATGTCACCCATAGCATGTCTCCAAGTAAGATTTGGAGAGGGTGGGATATATGTGAACCATACCTCTATCCACAGGTCGATACATTGGTTGCTTCAAAGGTAGACAAGAAAGTGTCAAGCAAAAGCCACTAGCCCCTAAGACAAACGAATGAAAAAATGGTACAAGCCCCTATAAGTCCTTAACGTTAATCCTATGTCTTTATGAAAAACCATTCCCGGACATGTTCCCGGCCATGTCCTCAAAGACGTGCAAGTCAGTCTAACAAGTCATACCTAATCAGCTCATCCTATGCCAGTTTGGTTCTGCCTCTAGCTCCTCCTTCTCCCCTCGACAATATAATAATCACAAATTATCAATGAATTTGTTAAAGAATTTTGTGTACGTTTTTAAGTTTTTAACATAGTATTTCTAGTATTCGAATTAAGTTTTATTTAAATAAATGCTTGCGCATGTAATATTATAAATTTATGGTTGAATTAAATAGTAAAGGTAAACTATTATTCGATATGAGGTTTTGATTATCAAAATGTATATTGAAAATATTTCATGTGTAAAGGGTTTATTGATAATCAACAATAACCTACACTAGTACACCGAAATTCACTCAAGACTCTCCAACGGTGAAAGTATGTGCAAATCCGGTCATAGGTAGAGAATTCATCAGCGAACCTGAGATGGACAGTCACTCACAACGGCTGCCTATTATGACGGATTATCGGTGCCAAGCCACCGAATTCAACAATGAATAAATGAAATAACTTTTACAAACTAATCACCGACAACCGTTAAAAAAGTATTTTTTCTTTTTGTGATTTTGTTTATTATTTTTTTTATAAAAGTCTATATATTAATAAAAAAAAACTCCATTATTTTTTCTCCCTCTTAACAATTCCTGGTCTCTTGTATGTTTTATCTGGCTACAAATGTGCGAATTTGACTAAAACAAAATTGACTAAAAGAAAAATGACTACATGCATGTTACTAATACAGAAGAAAATTTTTCCAAAGAGAAACAAGAAATATATCTTTGGACTTGTGGATATATAGACTTGACCAGCTATATATCTATTTTTTCTCTCGAGCTAGGACGTGTACAAAAATATACCATCCGTTTTCCTAGCATAAAAAAAATTGATTTATACAAATTATGCCGCATTTTGTGATATATACGCAATTCGAGTAACTAGCTAGTTTTAATCTCAAACTAGGTAATGTTGCATTGCACTGGGTTGGTGTTGTTGGAATGTTATATGTGACGAATATAGTTAGCGTGTTGTCGCGGCGAACATGCATGATTTCGTTCGGTATTGGGTTACAGCACCAAAACTAAATACAAAAAATTCGTCCACATCTAAATATAACAAATTAACATATTTAACATTAAAATGCGCGTGCAATAGAAAATCAATGTTAATTTGGTCATGGCAAAGATTAACAGAAAAAACCCGTATGTTGCACCGTGGATGTAGATTCGTCGGTATCGAGTTACGGCTCCTGAACAAACAAACAAAAAATTGTCAACACTCATAAACAACAAATACATATATTGTAAAAAAAAATATGCATGTTGCGGCAGCCCAACACGAATTGGACGGTATCGACGGTAACAAAAGAACCCTTGCACGTTGCGGCGTCAAACCGACACGAATTCAGTGAGTATCGACAATATCAACAGCGACATCAAACTAACATGTATTGGGCGCTAGTGACGGTAACAAAAAAGCTTGAACATAGCCTTGTCTATGCGGCGCGAATTCGATCAGTATCAACAGTATCAAAACTAAATCATAAACATAAAATTCAAAAAAGAAAACAAATCTTTTTTAAAATAAATAAAATAAAAGGGCCAATAAGGTGTCGTCACATGGTATAATCACATTTCAGCGACACCAACGCATAACATTTAAACTTATACGAGGTTACAAACATGCCGCGTTGCGTTGACGCCACGACACGTGGGTGATCGGTATTAATCAAGATTAGGTTCGTATGGTAACAATAATAAACCAAAAAAATAATTAGTAAATGCCGAGAATACTATATGTTGTTGTTTTGATCGGTAGTAATGTGGTTAACCAGTTGATGTATGTTGCACGTTAGTATGTGTTGTTTTGAAACAGATTATGTATTCAGAAAATGTGTGTAGGTCCTAAGAACTGATCAAACAACAAGTTATTGAATCAGTCTCACTACTATCTAGCATAAATCACTTGTAAGCAACCGAAATCTTGGATCTTGCGAGTGTTGGATTATTTTCAGAAATAGAAAGAAAGAGAGAGTATGGAGAGAGTTGGTGAGAGGATAAGGTTGAGATTTTTTAAAATGTTGTTTTAGCAGGTGCATGCTTCACCTTTTATAGGTGAAGCAATGCCATGCTTACTTTCATTATTCACTGCCCAATGGGCTCAATATTAGATAACCTCGGGCCTAAACATACAACCGACAGGCTAACTTGATACATCGTAAATAGAGTAAACAAATACAAAAGACTAATTAACAAAACGGGCCGCTACAATCTCTCTCTAGTCTTTAGTATTTGTTATGGTAGCTTTTGTTTTCAGTCGGTCTCGTAGTTGAAGCCTTCGTTGTTTTCATATAGTTGATTGTCAACAAGAAAATGAAAGAACTTGTTGAACTTCTCAACTATCATGTTAGTGTTGTCTCGACGAACGTATTCGATTGTGCCCAATGGAGAATTGTACAACTTCAACAGATTTTCTTTGTTGAGGGCGGCCATCTCGTGCTCATCAAAGAAGCGGAGGAAGTGCATCTGTTTGCAGTGGATGATAACTTCCCTGGTATTGTCGAATACCCAACAGATGATGTTGATCAGGAATTGTTCTCCATGGTTGATTGGCCTACTATCTTTGTGTGTCTTGTATCTCCAGGCATTTCTTTTCTTTCTTGAGATGGGATCAATTTCAGTTGGGTGACGTTACGACTTACCCTTATTGAGTTTGAAATTAGGATAGTCGTTCTTCCACTCTCGGCTCAGAAATCTCATAAATTATCCCTTCAACTTCTTCTCATTTGCACCTTGACCCACGAACCGTCTGAAGTAGTTCATGTCGAGATCAGACAGTGTATGCATGTCTGTGTAGTGCATATAGGTCAAATCCCCATTGGCACGACGGATTGCCCATGTATTGTTGGAAGCGTACCATTTGGGGAGTCGTCATGATAAGGGTAGAGAGGTTCTCGGAGACTGGAAACTCTGGTGATGTAGTGTATTTTCTTTATTCTTCTCCTTGACGGTTGAGAAGATTCGCCACCTGTTGCTGTTGCTGGAAGAGCCATTACCGACGGGCTCCTGAGTTTGATTCGCTCTTTCACCATGAACCGGAGTGTATGGGTTCGGTGAGTAGTTTATTCCATCATCCTCAACAGCCTCTTGAGCTGGAGTCTTAGTACCTGCACAAGTACAAACGTTAATAATAGAGGCAATTTCTTCCTCTAGTGAAACATCAACATCCTTTATTTTCTTGGCGGGGTCATCATCGACAACATCCATTGGCGAGTCATCATGTGTTTGACTCGTTCCATTATCGCCACCAACACCACCATCACCATTACTGCCACCGTGCGGTTCGTTGAAACTTTCATGATGATCGTGATACTCATTGTTATCCTCCTCATCATCTTCATTCTTATCTTCCTCATCCTTGTCCTCCTCATTCTCATCTTCCTCCTTGTTCACAATGCCGGTTAATACAACATCCGGATCAAAAACTGTAACGGTCTAAGCAGTCACAAGAGAAGCGACATTGGTTTCAACCATGCTAGAACCAACAATTGTACTAACGACCATTGCTGTTTCACTAATACCACCACCAACACCACTACCACTTGAAACATCAACAACTTTGACTCTACTACAGCTTGCGCCGTCCATAGAACCAACATTGCGAGCATTAGCAACAAGACCGGGCAAGGCATATTGTCTCATTTTCCCTTTGCTATCATCATATCATCATAATCGAAGTCAGACCAGCTTCTGAAAACTGCTTTGATACGGTTCTTGAGATCTTCAATATCTTCATTTTTCAATTTCATCACCTCAACGGAAGCAAGATATCGGTTAATGAGAGCTTCATTGACCGTGTTTTGAGCAGTTGTAAAGCGGTTATGTTGCTCTATTTTGAGTCTAAGCCGTTCAATTTCAGCTCGCAAGTCGGCGTTTTCTCCAATCAATGTTCCAATGTTCCGTGAAGAATTGGATTGACCCTCCAACATACGGACCCGAGTGTTAAGTCCTTCAACTTCAATCATCATCTTGTCAACACCTAACTCTAACTCTCTCCTCAAATTTTGTGCAAGGTTTGATGAGAAAGGTAGATCCGTCTCAAGACGTGAAACCCTCGACTCAAGATGCGTCACCTCATCATGACGCTCAGCATTCAATAGTGATTGGTCAACAATGCGTGTTGATTTGGTTTCGAAGAGTCTCCATCCACAGACGTTGACTCTCAATCAGGGCTCTATCTACCTCCTTGTCTTTCTTCAACTGAGCAACCCTAGCAGCTAGAGTGTTTCTTTCTTTTATCACCTCATCATTCATGTCTTGTTGTTCTTTCACGAACTTGATCATCAGGTGTTCATGTTTCACTCTCGTCTCATTTGATTTATCAAGAGCCTGAATCCTATCATCCCAGTACTGGGGAATTCATGAACTTCCCACTGGATAAAGGAATGGCCGAGATGACGGGACTTTCGGTGATTGCTGGTGGTGTTATTGAATATATGGATTGTGGTGAGGTTTGGGTTGGCTTGGTTATGGTTTGGCTAGCTAAAGGTGGTTAGTAGGGGTGTTCAAAAATATCCGAATCCGAATTGGTATCCAAAATATCTAAAAATACGAATCCGAATTATCCGAAAATATCCGGATTCGGATTCGGATAGTAAGTCTGAAAATTTTCGGATATTTCGGATATCCGAAATATCCGAAAACTTGAATACATGTATTTCAATTATTTATTAGATATCATGTTATAAACAAGTTTTATGTTCAAACCCTACCATTCTTCAAAACTGAAACATTACCAGCGCCACTTCAAGCTCCATCCCTTCTAACTTTTTTTAGGTCTCTCCGCCGCTAGTCCTCCGATTGTGGTGACTTGTTGTTCCTCCGGTCACCGCCATATCTATCCGGTGGCGATAGACATCTGCAAAGTGGCGGTCGACGACTGGATGTCGACTTTCGAAGATTGCTTGTATCTTGAAACCAATTCCCACTCCCACCTGATGTTAACGATTAGTTCTATACACAGATATGTGCTAATATTTGTTCCTTTGGTTAATTACAAATTGATGAAAATGTAATATTATAGAATTTTTCAATGTAATTTATATTTCTTTACAGATTGATGAAAGCATTTGTGTCCTTTAATAGAATAGAAAGTTGGATTCTTGACATGTATTTTTAAGTTTGATTTTTTTCAAATTCGGATATCCATTTAATTATCCGAACGGAGATCCGAAATTTTGGGTATCCGAATTTCGGATATCCGAAATTTCGGATACAGATTCAGTTAGTCAACTTGATACATCGTAAATAGAGTAAACAAATACAAAAGACTAATTAACAAAACGGGCCGCTACAATCTCACTCTAGTCTTTAGTGTTTGTTCTGGTAGCTTTTGTTTTCAGTCGGTCTCGTAGTCGAAGCCTTCGTCGTTTTCATATAGTTGATTGTCAACAAGAAAATGAGAGAACTTGTTGAACTTCTCAACTATCATGTTAGTGTTGTCTTGATGAACGTTTTCGATTGTGCCCAATGGATAATTGTACAACTTTAACATATTTTCTTTGTTGAGGGCGGCCATCTCGTGCTCATCAAAGAAGCGAAGGAAGTGCATCTGTTTGCAGTGGACGATAACTTCCCTGGTATTGTCGAATACCCAATAGATGATGTTGAGCAGGAATTGTTCTCCATGGTTGATTAGCCTCTTATCTTTGTGTTTCTTGTATCTCCAGGCATTTCTTTTCTTTCTTGAGATGGGATCAATTTCAGTTGGGTGACGTTACGACTTACCCTTGTTGAGTTTGAAATTAGGATAGTCGTTCTTCCACTCTCGACTCAGAAATCTCATAAACCATCCCTTCAGCTTCTTCTCACTTGCACCTTGACCCACGAACCGTCTGAAGTAGTTCATGTCGAGATCAGACAGTGTATGCATGTCTGTGTAGTGCATGTAGGTTAAATCCCCACTGGCACGACGAATTGCCCATGTCTTTTTGGATGCATACCATTTGGAGAGTCGTCATGATAAGGGTAGAGACGTTCTCGGAGACTAGGAAACTCTGGTGATGTAGTGTATTTTCTTCATTCTTCTCCTTGACGGTTGAGAAGATTCGCCACCTGTTGCTGGAAGAGCCATTATCGACGGGCTCCTGAGTTTGATTCGCTCTTTCACCACGAAGCGGAGTGTCTGGGTTCGGTGAGTAGTTTATTCCATCATCCTCAACAACTTCTTGAGCTGGAGACTTGGTAACTGCACAAGTAGAAACGTTAATAACAGAGGCAATTTCTTCCTCTTATGAAACATCAACATCCTTTATTTTCTTGGCGGGGTCATCATCGACAACATCCATTGGCGAGTCATCATGTGGTTGACTCGTTCCATTATCTCAACCAACACCACCATCACCATTTCCATCACCATTACCGCCACCGTGCAGTTCATTGAAACTATCATGATGATCTTGATACTCATTGTTATCCTCCTCATCATCTTCATTCTTATCTTCCTCATCATTGTCATCCTCATTCTCATCTTCCTCCTCGTTCACAATGCCGGTTAATACAACATCCGGAGCAAACTATAACGGTCTCAGCAGTCACAAGAGAAGCGACATTGGTTTCAACCATGCCAGTACCAAAAATTGTACTAACGACCATTACTGTCTCACTAACACCACCACCAACACCACTACCACTTGAAACATCACCAACTTTGACTATACTACAGCTTGCGCCGTCCCTAGAACCAACATTGCGAGCATTAGCAACAAGACCGGGCAAGGCATATTATCGCATTTTCCCTTTGCTATCATCATATCATCATCATCGAAGTCAGACCAGCTTCTGAAAACTGCTTTGATACGGTTCTTGAGATCTTCAATATCTTCATTTTTCAATTTCATCACCTCAACAGAAGCAAGATATCGGTTAATGAGAGCTTCATTGACCGTGTTTGAGCAGTTGTAAAGCGGTTATGTTGCTCGATTTTGAGTCTAAGCCGTTCAATCTCAGCTCGCAAGTCGGCGTTTTCTCCAATCAATGTTCCAATGTTCCGTGAAGAACTGGATTGACCCTCCAACATACGGACCCGAGTGTCAAGTCCTTCAAATTCAATCATCGTCTTGTCAACACCTAACTCTAACTCTCTCCTCAAATTTTGTGCAAGGTTTGATAAGAAAGGTAGATCCGTCTCAAGACGTGAAACCCTTGACTCAAGATGTGTCACCTCATCATGACGCTCAGCATTCAATAGTAATTGGTCAACAATGCGGGTTGATTTGATTTCGGAGAGTCTCCATCCACAGACGTTGACTCTTAGTCAGGGCTCTATCTACCTCCTTGTCTTTCTCCAACTGAGCAACCTTAGTAGCTAGAGTGTTTCTTTCTTTCATCACCTCATCATTCATGTCTTTTTGTTCTTTCACGAACTTGATCATCAGGTGTTCATGTTTCACTCTCGTCTCGTTGGATTTATCCAGAGCCTGGATCCTATGAATGAACTTCCCACTGGATAAAGGAATGGCCGAGATAACCGGACTTTGGGTGATTGCTGGTGGTGTGATTGAATATATGGATTGTGGTGAGGTTTGGGTAGGCTTGGTTATGGTTTGGCTAGCTAAGGGTGTGGTTAGTAGGGGTGTTCAAAAATTTTCGAATCCGAATTGGTATCCGAAATATCTAAAAATCCGAATCCGAATTATCCGAAAATATCAGGATTCGGATTCAGATAGTAATTTTGAAAATTTTCTGATATTTCGGATATCCGAAATATCCGAACACTTGAATACATGTATTTTCAATTATTTATTAGATATCATGTAATAAACAAGTATTACATTCAAACCCTACCATTCTTCAAAACTTAAACATCACCAGCGCCACTTCAAGCTCCATCCATTCTAACTTTTTTTAGATCTCTTCGCCGCTAGTCCTCCGATTGTGGTGACTTGTTGTTCTTCCGGTCACCGCCATATCTAGCCGGTGGCGATAGACATCTACAAACTGGCAAGAGACGACTGGATGCTGACTTTCAAAGATTGCTTGTATCTTGAAACCAATTCCCACTCCCACATGATGTTAACGATTAGTTCTATACACAGATATGTGCTAATATTTGTTCCTTTGGTTAATTACAAATTGATGAAAATGTAATATTATAGAATTTTTCAATGTAATTTATATTTCTTTACATATTTATGAAAACATTTGTGTCTTTTAATAGAATTGAAAGTCGGATTCTTGACATGTATTTTTAATTTTGAATTTTTTTCAGATTTGGAAATCTATTTAATTATCCGAACGGAGATCCGAAATTTCGGGTATCCAAACTTCGGATATCCAAAATTTCGGATACAGATTCGGATATTGAAATCCACTATCCAAAAGGTCCGGATATCTGAAGTTCGGATATCAGAAACTCCATATATCCGATTTTGAACACCCCTAGTGGTTAGCACTAGAGGTAGGCTTGTGGGTTCGGTGGATATTTGGGTAAGGCTGGTTATGGGTAGGGTAGTAGGTGAGGCAGTAAAGGTAGTCGACCAGAAGGTGGTTCCCCTAAGTGGTGATGTAAAGCTGGAGCTAAATAGGGATGATATTGGTGAGGTAGTCCTAGGTGGGGGGATAGGTGTTGGCCGGGTGAGGTATGGGTAGGCTCGGTTTCGGGTTTGGTTATCAGTGGTAAGGGAAGACCTTGTATGGGTTGGTCTTTGTGAGTGGGGGATTGTTTGGGAGAGGTTATTGGTGAGTCGTGGAGTTTCCTAGATGTGGGTTTGGTTTTGGTTTTGAGTCTCGACACTTGAACTTGTTTGCTTCTTAAGATTTCTATGGTGTGGGACATGGTGGTTGGTGAGGCTTGGTGTTAGTCAGCTTGGGTGGTTTGTGGGGGTTGTGTCACAGTGGAAGCAGTAGGAAAGATTATCTTAACTGATCTAGGCATCTTTGAAGGCCCAGACTTCTTGGAGTACGTGGCTTTCTTCAAATGTTTAAGAGGCCGCTCGGGTTCCTCTTCTTCTTGAATAGCATGAAATCAATGCCCCACGCATCGAAAACCTCACAAACTTCAATAGCATTCTGGGATATTTCATTTCGCGATGAAATATTGCCGACACGTTGGCAATGATCACAACTCCTAACAAACGCATGCGCGTCCTTAAAGATAGAAGGCAAATAAAAACCAGAATCTAACACTTTCTTTGCTGTCGAACTCGCACTGTGGTGACCTCCTGTCGGTCCCACATGACAATGGCTCAAAATCTTCCATCCCTCCTTAGCATCTACATACCTCCTAATTAGTTGATCAGCACCGATAAGGAAAAGATACGGGTCGTCCCATAGATAGAACTTAACATCAGCAAAGAATTTCTTCTTTTGCTGGTAAGGTATATTTGGGAGGTACCCGTCAGCAAGATAGTTCGCGAAGTTAGCGAACCATGGAAAACTCTCCTCATGTGTCGTAACAAACATGAGACTCTCTGTTAGAAAATGATCGTCAATCCTGACCCCCAAATCTCCTAACTCAGCTCCCTCTAGACGCGAAAGATGATCGGACGCCAGATTCTCGGCCCCTTTTTATCACGGATCTCAATATCAAACTCTTGAAGCAACAAGATCCATCGGATAAGACGAGGCTTAGCATCCTGCTTGCTGAAGAGATATCGAATAGCAGCATGGTCCGTGTACACAATCCTCTTGGACAGAACTAGATATGACCTAAATTTATCGAATGCAAACACCACAACTAAAACATCTTTCTCGGTGGTGGTATAGCCCTCCTGTGCACCGTTTAAGGTCCGGCTAGCGTAGTAAATCGGATAGAAGTGTTTATCCTTCTGCTGTCCAAGAACCGCTCCGACTGCGAAGTCGCTCGCGTCACACATCAACTCGAATGGTAAAAACCAGTCGGGAGCAACCATGATCGGGGTGTTAACGAGTTTGTCTTTCAGAAGATCAAACGCCTCGATACACTGCTCAGAAAAGACGAATGAAGCATCCTTCTCCAGAAGTTTGGTCATGGGTCTCGCGATTTTAGAAAAATCTTTGATGAACCGGCTGTAGAACTCAGCATGACCTAGAAAACTTTGAATGGATCTCACAGAAGTGGGCGGGGGAAGATTAGAAATGGTCTCAACCTTTGCTCGGTCAACCTCTATCCTCGCACTCGAAATCTGATGCCCCAAAACAATGCCCTCGCGAACCATGAAATGACACTTCTCCCAGTAAAGGACTAGGTTGGTGTCAACATAGCGGGACATCATCCTCTCAATATTAAACAAACAATGATCGAAGGAACTCAAAAATACAGAAAAATCGTCCATAATCACCTCCATGGAGTCCTCGATCATATCATGGAAAAATGGCGACCATACACCTCTGGAATGTGGCCAGAGCGTTACAAAGTCCGAACGGCATACGTTTGTAGGCAAACGTTCCGTAAGGGTAGATAAAAGTGGTTTTCTCCTGGTCATCGGGAGCTATCGGAACTTGGAAATACCAGGAGAAACCATCTAAGAAGCAGTAGTACTGCTGACCTGCCAAACGCTCCAACATCTAATCAATGAAGGGTAAAGGAAAGTGGTCTTTCCTGGTGGCATCATTCAGTCTACGATAGGCAATGCAGACTCTCCATCCAGTCACAGTTCTAGTGGGAATGAGCTCGTTCCTCTCATTGATGACGACAGTCATGCCACCCTTTTTAGGAACCACTTGAACTGGACTTACCCAAACACTATTAGAAATGGGGAAAATGATCCCCGCATCAAGGAGTTTAATGATCTCTTTCTTCACAACCTCTTGCACTTTCGGATTAAGCCGCCTTTGCGGCTGAACAAAAATTTTGAAATTTTCCTCCATGAGGATTTTATGAGTGCAAAACGAAGGGTTGATACCCTTAATGTCGATAATCTTTTATGCAATCGCCTCTTTGTGCTCTCGTAGCACCCTCAACAACTTCTTCTTCTCGACCTCCGTCAAAGCAGATGCAATGATAACCGACAGCTTCCTCTCTTCATCTAAAAACACATACTCCAGATGGGCAGGCCAATTCTTAAGCTCTAAGGAAGAAGGAGGACTCTCGACAGAAGGTTGGTCCATCGGATCGTCTCGTACGATCTCGGCAGACACGCCAGATTCAGGGCTATGTGACTCGGTGTCGTCACCCAAGGGCTGATCGGTCAAGGTAACCATCTCAATCTCTGGAATCTCCCTATCGAGAATCTGGATGTCGGAGGTAGGCCCTCCACAGATCTCACTGAAAAACTCCCCAACATGTTCCAAGATGGTATCAATGAAGTATAAGGAGTCATCAGCAGACTTGGGGTGTTTCAGTGACTGTCGAACGTCAAAGATGACGTTCTCATCCCCAACTCTTAAAATCGACTTACCCTCGCAGACGTCTATCAACGCCTGTGCAGTGGCAAGGAATGGTTGGCCCAAGATAAGTGGGACACTATCATCATCGTTCATGTCCAGGATGACAAAGTCCACCGGGAAGATGAACTTGTCGACACGAACAAGCATGTTCTCGACCACCCCTCTAGGGTATTTCACAGAACGATCAGCAAGCTGGATACTCATCCGGGTTGGAAGTGGTTCGCCTAAACCCAACTTGCGATACACGGAATACGGCATGAGATTAATACTGGCACCAAGATTCGTCAGTGCATAAACCACTGTATCATCACTCAAGATGCAGGGAATCGTGAAACTCCAGGATCAGACATCTTTTCTTGTAACTTTCTCTGCAAGATTACAGAGCAACTAGCACTCAACGGGATGGAAGACACCTCAGCTAACTTCTCCTTATTTGAAAGAATATCCTTAAGGAACTTTGTATATTTCGGCATTTGAGTGAGTGCCTCAAGGAACATAATGTTAAGGTGAAACTGCTTCAAAAGATCAAGGAATTTGGAGTTCTGCTCCTCGTCTCTATTCCTGCGGAGTCTCCCGGGATATGGAAGTCTAGGTTTGTAGACTCTCGCTGGTGTGCTGGGTAACTGCTGGTCCTCGGCCTGTGCTGTACTTCCTAGGCTGCGCCTCTGATGCACCTTGGCCGGCGGAGACTCCAACTGAATCTCCTCGTTCACTTGCTCCTCTACATCTACTGCAGGCTCTTTAATGACTCCTCTCGTCGCCTCCTGACTCACAGGCTCGCTACGTGCCCCTGTACCGCTCCTCGTCGTTACAGCCTTAGTGAACGCCTTTGGATTTTTTTCGGTATAACTTGGAAGTGTTCCTGGCGACCTCTCATTTAATCTAATCGCAATCTCTCCCATCTGACGCTCGAGATTTTGAATTGACGCTCCCTAGTTTCTCATGAATGACTTATGCTCCCGAAATTTCTCTTGAGTCTCTTTGTGACGGGAGTCCTCTAGAGTCATAAGCTGCGACAACATCTGTGTCTGCTGTGCCATCATCTCCTCTAACGTGGGCTTCTTCTCCCCACTACTCGCTCCCTAACCGGAATCCTGGAATAGACTCTGACGTTGCTAGAAGCCGGGCTGATTTCCGTTCCACCAGTTGGAATTTTGATTACCTCTCCATCCCAAATTATAAGAATTGAAAGTATTTTGATTTCGGTTCGGATAACTAACAAAGTCTACTGCCTCCTCCTGGAAACCTATGGGGCACTGAACGGTATCATGCCCTCCTCTACAGATCTCGCACAGCTTACTCTTCACCTGCAAGTCCTTCACGATCTTCGCCAACGCCTCAACCTGTGCTGCAAGTGCGGTGCTCGTGTCGACCGGATGCATGCCGCGTGATAAGGAGTCGACGGTCTTGGTGCTCTTAGCCGGTGGTCGCTGGTATCCACTCATCGCTAACCCGTTAAACAAAGCAATGCACTCATCTGTATCCTTCGTCGTCAATAAGTTGCCTCCCGCAGCCGTGTCGAGCATACTCTGAGTCGCGTATGTCACTCCGTTATAGAACTTCTCAACAACTGCCCAGTCTTGCAGGCCGTGGTTCAGACATAAAGCTAGTAGATTTTTGAATCTCTCCCATGCCTCGTAGAATCTCTCGGTGTCCTCCATCTAGAAAAAATGAATCTGGTTACCGCAAACGAGCGGTCTTAGCCGGAGGATCGTATTTCTCAAGAAACTGTTCTGCATGGCGGCCCAAGTAGCAATGGATCCCTGTGGGAGGGACTCAAGCCACAAACTCGCATGATCAACGAGTGAGAATGGAAAGACGTGGAGTTTGATGGCGTCTTCGGATACGCCGGCAAGATGAAACGTGTCGCAAGTACGTGCAATGCGAGTGAGATGAGAATGTGGGTTTTCTTAGGGAAACCCGTGAAATTGAGCAGAATGAGAGATGGTGTTCAGAATGTTTGATGGAATCTGCCAATTTGTGTTACCTGCGATGGCCGGTGGATCAATGCTGGATCTCGCGCTTGCATCGACCGGACGTGCCCGGTCTGCAACTGTCCTCCTTTGTGGTGCGTCGCCCATAGTCCTATCCCTAATGACGGATTCAGAAAAAGTAGGAGATGAGGACGTATTACAACGGGCATAGAAGAACTAGAACACGGTCTGGTACGACGTCTCTCTCGCAACTCTCTCTGGTTTGGAAAATCCCTCAGATTCAGGCAGTCCTAAAGATCGAGTACATCGCATACAACTATTAAGATAAACAAAAGAAACTAAAATTAGCTAAACTATTTAAACTAAGAAAAAGAAAAACGAGTAGCAAATAAGGTAAGTCCTAACTCGAGTTGTTCTCAATACGCCTCAAACCGTGTCCCTGGCAAAGGCGCCAAAAACTTGTTGTGTGTCTAATGATGCTCTTTTTATGGAACTCACAACTAAGCTTTAAATTTATAAAACGGACTTTCCTAATAAAACTACACACAACCGGCTTGTGTACCGATCGTAAGTAATATAGAACTAAGGAAGTCCGAGTATCGAACACGAGGACATGTGAAAACGTCTATGATCACTAACCCTAGACAAGACCTTCCTATGAATAATATTTTCTTAAATGATTTTTAATAATTAAACTACTTGAGCTAACTTACAAACCCTAACTTACACTTAACTGATTTTAAGAACAAACCGGGAAACGAATTTCTAAAGTGTTCTAATGTCGAATCTCCTCTCAGTCTCACCGACACACGACCCTAATGGAAACGAATACTACACAACCAAGGATAGAGGAAAAATTTGGTTTAACTTAATCTAGATCAAGTAATCGCTCACAAACCCAAACCCGACAAGAACCGAACCCGCTCTAGCGCGATCCTAATCCTAACAAGTAAAAGCTATGAGACGACCTTACTTCCTATCACCTCTTGGTCTCTAAGAAGGTGCTTACCCGCTGAATTCAATTAATTAACACACCCAACTAAACCCTACAGTTGTACACCCTGCAAACAATCTCTAAACACAAAGTAAATAATCGAACAAGCAACAATTAATCAAAACTAATTCAATCAATCGAAGAAAGGGGTTTATGAGTGTAATTAATAAAATCACAGCCACTAAACACAACCTAATTCAATATTAAACCAAACTTTCATTAACAAATCAAGTCACGATGATCTAACAATCCCTAAAACTCACTAAAACCTAACAATATTCATCAAATCTAGGTAGAACTAACAAGTTTAGCTTAACATAACTTTTGGAAAACAGCAAATACTTATTGTAAACATCATAAAACTCAACCAATTCATAATTAAACTCATTCAATAATCAGAATTAATCAAGCACAACTCAATCTTCAATTCAAATGCAAAATAATTCATGTTTAAAGATCAAATCAACAAGTTATGAACCTTGAACAAGAAAGCAAAATTTATTAGAGTTATACTATCAGTTATGGCTGAAATAAACGATGAGGAATGATGCTAGCTACTGTCCCAAGTCTCCCTTGATGTTATTCTTCTTCTTCTGGCCGCCACACACCTCCACAAAACTTTTTTTCTTCCTTCTTGGCTGCTGCAGATTGCGATCGGCTCTAGGGGGCTGCTCTAGGGTTTTTTCTTTTTTTAATTATCTTAATATAATAAAAAGTAAGGCTTGTATCTTGTGGGCTTGTGTCGAGCCTTGAGTTTTAGTCTTCAAACTTGATCATAAAGGCCTCCAATGTCTTCAAAAACCCGAACCTTTTTCTCTAGTAAAATTCATAACCTACACAATTATTAAACTTTGTAAAATCATGCACAAACAAGCCATAACTATTATTTATTATACGATTAAGTACTTAAAACGTGATAAAAAGGTGCGAAAAATAGGTGTGTTTGCGCAAAGCTTGCGCATACATTTTTTAATGAAACATATTCGAGAAAATAAACAGTCTGCAGATGACAATGTTTGCACATAATTTGCATGGTGCATACAAAAGAGACTGCACGAGCTTTTTTTTTTTGAAAAACAAACAACATCTTAAGATCAACATGACTCACTTTTCATCCCATCTTCCTATTAGGTTAATAACCTTCATTCCAACTCTTTGACCACCCTTCTCAAATTAAATAACTTAAAACAATAACTAAAATAATCTTGTATACATACACTTTATTTAATTAAGATTTCACGATTAAAAGGTTTATAAGAGAAAAAAAATGTTTAGTGTTCATATCATCAAACGCTCTTCTATGCAAGTAGTGAGGAGTACCTAGATTCGCCAGATGACATTGATGATCCTTTCCAACTTGCAACGAATATTGGTGATCCTTTCCCCCACGTTAGAGATAAAACAATTTTCTCTCTCGGCTGAAACAAATATAGTGGGGGCCACTGAGTGAATGTTAGGTGGGTTCATTAAAAGTACTATAAATAATTGTGTTTGTATCTTCTTATAACACTACGCTCTTTACTTATGTTGTTCAATTAATGTTTTGGTTTTCTATATGAACCATTTTCATAACAAACGAGTTTAAAAGGTGGCCCAGAAATGAAACAACATATTCACCTCTATAGGATATAACAAAGCATAATTGGTAACTTAATTCCATTAATTACTTTTTACTGGATTTTTAGTTACAATATATTTTATAAACACTAAGAAGTTAAATGTATAAAAGAATAACCAATCTAAAAAAACGTGATAATATTTGAAAAACTATTATGACATAACATGACAATCGATTTTTATCATAAAAGCCGGTCGGTGGCTGGTCCTAGTGGCTGGGCACTCCCAAAAAGTGTACGTACTAGCCAAAATAATTGGTGCTATTACTATGCTCACAACAAAATATCTC
Source organism: Bidens hawaiensis (assembly GCF_021521415.1). Classification (NCBI taxonomy): domain Eukaryota; kingdom Viridiplantae; phylum Streptophyta; class Magnoliopsida; order Asterales; family Asteraceae; genus Bidens; species Bidens hawaiensis. Next base: position 152,386 of record NW_027496379.1, on the reverse strand, counting down.
GAGTGGTCCAATATGAATTTTAATCGAATTAATTTTTATTTTAGCAATATGAAAGTTTTTAGTTATAGATTTTTTTTGAAGTTTAGAAATATTAACCGAACCTCTCATAACCGTAATTTTACTTGTTTTCATTTCACACCAAAGAAGCTTTCTATGTTGTACGGAGGTTTGACAATTCGTGTAATCATTAAATGGTATCCTTATAAAATAGCAAACCAAACTTAAATGGTATCCTTATAGAATAGCAAACCAAACTTAAACCTTTTTGCATTCATCGTAACCACAAATGAAGGTTCATACACTTGTTACCTTATCTTCTTCATCATGCCTTTGGTTTCTCTTTGTTTCATCACTCTGCAGCCTGTGTTCATGTAATCAAAACTCAGATCCTCCTATACTATGCATACCAAGTGAGCGACTGGTGCTTATTCAGCTCAAGAACAATCTCATCGATCAAGCAAACCGTCTATCTTCTTGGGTAGGCAAAGACTGTTGCAGTTGGTCCGGTGTGGTCTGCAACAATTTGACTGGTCATGTCCAAGACATTCGTCTTCGAGGACCCGACGATAGCATTCACGGTCATTGTCATGGTTCTTATGACACCGTTGAAGAATTAGAAGAAGCATCCAAACAAATGTTAGGAGGAACCATAAGTCCTTCGGTGACCAAGTTATCACAACTCACGCATTTCGACATAAGCTGCAACGATTTTGGATCGATCCAGATTCCAGCCTTCCTTGGTTCTTTCCAGAACCTAAGATATCTTAACATCTCAAAATCACAATTCAGTGGGGAAATCCCATATCAACTTGGAAATCTATCAACACTACGTGTTCTTGATCTTCATGGCGATCTCATATCTAGTGGTATGCATTCAAAAAGTTTGAAATGGCTAAATGATCTTAAAGAGTTGCAACACCTGAATATGAGTGGCATCGACCTATCAGGAGCTTCAGACTGGTTTCAGGTTATAAGCAAACTCCCTTCTTTGCTAGAAATACACTTTTCTTCATGCGGGTTGATTAGACTTCCTGGTAATCCAAGTTCAGTTAGTTTTACATTCCTTAATGTACTGGATCTTTCCTTCAACTTATTCCCTGGTAGTTTGTTGCCTAGGTGGATTTACAGTCTACATAACTTAGTTTCATTAGATCTTACTGGTTGCTTCATTGGTGGTCTAAGTCCCGGAACTGACAATGGTTTCCATAGCATGCCTTCTTTAAGGACTCTTAGTGTTTCAGGCAACGCTTTTCTGAATTCTTCTTCGTTACTGAATGAATTGTCTAGCTTAAGGAATATTCGTTTTCTAGATGTTAGTAACTGCAATATATCTGCTCCAATTCTTGGCAACTTACAAAACTTGTCTCTGATTGTGCATCTCGACATGTCGAATAACCAAATTGTTGAGGAGATACCAAAATCTTTAAGTAATCTTTGCAATTTGGTTACCCTTGATCTGCAATCTAACAACTTCTACGGAAATGTGTCGGAACTTCTAGAAAGATTTTGTGAATGTGGGTCACCTAGACTAGAATTATTAGCCTTAAGGGGAAATTATGTGGTTGGCCAACTTCCTGAAAAACTAGGTAGATTGAAGAATCTTGGAAGCATTGATCTTGCTTATAATAAAATAACAGGGACCATTCCTGATTCTGTAGGAAATCTGTCTCTCTTGAAAACATTCCAAATGAATATAAATCAACTGACAGGTTCTATCCCAAATACCATTGGTGGTTTGTCATCATTGAATTTCTTGGATCTATCGTATAACAATTTGAATGGAAGTCTTCCTGAAAGCATTGGGCGACTCGAGGAACTAGTTTTTTTAACTGTTCATCATAATTCGTTAACAGGAATTGTGACTGAAAAACATTTATCCAATTTAACATCCTTAACAACTTTGTGGATTGGGGACAACAAGTTAGTGTTTAAGTTAAATGATAAAAACTGGGTCCCCCCTTTCCAGCTCGAAGTGTTAAGAATAGGTTCATGCAGTTTAGGCCCTCAATTTCCTTTATGGATTCAGTCACAAACAAGCTTAGCAGAAATAGATTTGGCCAACACAAACATATCAGACACCATCCCTAATTGGATTTGGACTACATTCTCTAGTGTAACATTATTGAACATGTCCCACAACAACATTCAAGGGAAGTTGGGAAATGTTAGTTTTCTTGCACCGGGTGCAGTACTAGATTTAAGTTTCAACCGTTTTCATGGTGTGTTACCTGGTCATTTCAATAGACCTGACTTAGATTTCCTAGATCTTTCGTCCAATGATCTCTCAGGATCTATAGAACAGTTCTTGTGTTTTGGCATACAAGAGCCGCGTCAGTTAAGAGTTCTTAATCTCGCAAACAATAGCATGTCAGGTGTTATCTCAGATTGTTGGATGCACTTGGAATTCTTGGCCATTTTAAACTTCGAGAAAAACCAGTTTTTGGGTACGATACCATCCTCTCTAGGAAATTTGTCTTCCCTATTATCGTTGGATTTGCGTAATAACAAACTATCCGGGAACTTACCCGTGTCGTTATTGAACTCCAAGAGCTTGATAATCATTGAGCTAGCAGAAAATGAGTTGGTGGGAAGAATACCGGCATCAATAGGAAGAGACAATACAAGTCTGAAACTTCTAAGTCTTCGTTCTAACAAACTAGAAGGTAATATCCCAGAAGAAATATGTCACCTCAGTTCCATACAGATCATGGATTTTGCTCATAATATTCTTTCTGGGAGCCTACCAACATGCTTTACAAACTTCACTGCCATTTCTGGAAGTGAAACATTAAGTCAATTTCTTCTTTATGACACTCTTTTCCAGAATCAAGTTCTAGGCAGTGCATCATTGGTGACAAAGGGTCGAGTTTCTACATATAAAAACATTCTTTTCCTGGTGACTACAATAGACCTTTCCAATAACAAGTTTTCAGGGTCAATTCCTGATGAACTTGTTTCACTTTTGGGCTTACGGTACCTGAATCTGTCACAAAATTATTTAACAGGACAAATTCCCAACTCGTTCGTCAAAAATGGAAAGCTTGAATCTTTAGATCTGTCACTAAACCATCTTGATGGAAAATTTCCCTCAAGCTTATCAGCGTTAACCTCTTTAAGCTTTTTGAACGTATCTTACAACAATCTTGTAGGAAGAATCCCAACAGGCCCTCAACTTCAAACCTTCAACGAGTCAAGTTTTGTTGGAAATAAACTATGTGGGAGTCCTCTACCAGCGTGTTTACCAAATGCCAACGATCCCGGTCGAACTAACGAGGAAGATGATGAATCTAATGGCATTGATTGGATCCTAGTGATATTTACGCTTATTGGATTGGTTATTGGTTTTTGGATCGTGGTTGGCCCATTGATTGTTAACAAACGATGGAGAAAGACTTATTATCATTTTCTTAAAGGAATCTGGATCAAGCTTCAAAATTTCATTTTTATCATATTCCCATGTAAGTCTTCACCTATATTTAGTTTTCTGTTTTATTTTGCTTATAAAATACGTTATACTGTCAAAATTAATATTCAAACTATAGAAAAATAATTAGGTTCATGCCATCTATTTCTAAACAGTTCAGTAAGGATGTATTTAATATCTTTGTTTTGTATCTAAACTAAACAAAGACAAAACATCAACCTAAAAACCCACATGCATATGTATTGGATTGCAATATAGAAAACTTTATGGGAAAGTATAGGAGTTCATAGTTTGATCTGGCGGATTGTACGTAACATGTAGGCTTTAAAAGGCATGAGCCAAGTCATGAAGTTTTTAGCTCAATTGATCAAGTTCAACAATTTGATTTATCGCAATACAATATACGGTGATCAGCCCAAAGGTTAGTAGTCAAAACTAAAGACATGGTTTTCCTATTGATTGATTCTCCTGTTGACAAGAATGAATGCAGCCTGGCTTTATGTTTCTCATTGCAATTACTTGTAGGCTTTCATCAGGAGTCCTCTTCAGAAGCTAGCAGCTGGACTCATAAAATTTATAAATCTGATTATTGATCAGCAAGAAGTGGGTATATATCAGCTTAAAACTAAGTATTTGTTGATATTCACTGATAAGCCTGAGGGAACATTGGTAATGGCTTTAAAAATATGAACAGTTTAGAAGATGTGTTAATGCTGGTAAAATTATGTAATATATATTTACATTTAGAAACGTAAGGAATATAAATAAATCTGAAATTTCAAACTTAATTGGTCCAATAATAACCCCATGACTTTTCTTATGGGAGGTCGGGAGTTCGAGTGTCTTTGGAACATTTTGTTGTGGGTTGAGCCAGGGTTTTTCCAGATATCTGTAACATTTCTGTGTATTAGAACTATTTATTTTATTTGTTCAAAGTGTCGATATTTTTTCTACTGAATATCCAAACTTAAGAATTTAGCAGTCAGATTTTTTTATAATTGTGAATGTGAATACATGAAAGAAAAACCTTGAATGTGAGACTAGAAGTGGCGGTGGAGAGATTTACGAGAATAGTGAAGCTGCACAAAACATCAATAAAAGAATCTTAAGACTCAACGGATAGTTCTTTTCAAGTAAGGGAGAATGATGAGGACAGATCACCCAATTAAGAAAATAGTACACGGGTCAATGTTTAGAAGATTTCAGTGATTTTTCCTTTTAAAAGAAAATCATCAGTTACCTGATTATTGTCTAATTTACTTAATATTGTGCTTATCTCAAATATTAATGACATGTCATCACTAAAGTAGGGTAATATCGTCAGTATAGACTACATCTATACTGACCCGATGTCATCAATATAGGGTCGCTTCAATATCAATAATATGGGGTAAGCTTGTTAATAAAAGATGGAGTATTTACTTTTTAACTAATATGGCTCAATGCGGTTGAGATTGTTTCGACACAAACGATAATCGAGCTAACGAATTTGTAGAAGAAGAAACTGGAGGAGTTAAACCTTCAAATCAATAGCTATGTTTTCATTCATCCGATCCGTATATTTGCACAATTAGACTATTCACTACAACCCATAATCAACATTTACAGTTAACCCCTTTCACTTATTTGATACCTAACATACATGGCTCACAATTGGTGGAGGTGGCTCAAGGTGGCTCATGGCGCGCAGTGGAAATAAGTGGTTGGGGAAAATGTTTCATTGTGGGTTCGGGCAAAAATTATTTAAAGAGAGAGAGAGACAGAGTGTGGTGGGGGATGAACGTGCTGATTAACCTTATCTGAGGTTTAGGGCTTGTTTAACCCTATTAAGACCACAATGTTGTCACCACGTACATGCTGAGTCATACAACACTTTTTTCATTATTAATGATACAAAAGATATTTATTTAATTAAGCTACGTCGGAGACACATGTTCCGGACATGCTTGCACAATGGCGTTGTTCAAGATTAATACAAAAGATATTTATTTAATTAAGCTACGTCGGAGACACATGTTCCGGACATGCTTGCACATATGGCGTTGTTCAAGGTATTGACTAATCCGGAATAAAAGTAAAATAAATAAAAATACCCTGTAGCAATGACATGTCGTCCCAAAAAGCCAAAAAACAAAAACAATTTCACCATCCTATGCTAACGACATGCCGTCATTGTAGCCAATCCTATGCTGACGACTTTTTGTCATCACTAATGCTTTGTTGTATAAGATAACATTTCTTATAGTGTCTTCTACACGGCCTTCTTCACACCTCTAGAACCCTTGGTCTCTTATATATGCAAACTTCAATTCATTCCACACTTTCCATAATTGGTCATGTAGAACATGTGAATATTAGGTTGGGATTTTCTACATGTGCTCTAAAGACCCTCTAAAGGCAAATGTAAGGAATATTAATTAAGTGAATATTCTTGTTAAAATTATAATTTTCTATTAATTGCATTAATCTCTTGATAACTATCATATTTAACATTATAGTTTTCCCTTTTAAATCTTTCCTTCATTGATGACTACTAGATAATTGTTTTCCCTCTTAAATTACTATTTCATCTCCCACCATTTTTCTATTCATTTATGTAAAAGATATTCAAATATAAAAGTGACTTTTTTAAACTCAAACTAATATTGACTTTTTTAATATTAAAATATAAAAGTTTAAAAAGAAAAAGAATAAGTAATTTCATTATTATATAATAACAAAAAAAAGATGCATTTTCAACATTTATAATTAAATATTTGGTTGCAATCTACTTCACTGTGCATATCAGGTTTTCTCTTTTTAGCCAGATGTTGAGAATTATTAGCATCATCAGAAGCATGCCGCTATGGACATGTGCTGAAGTTGTGACTATAAGATCTACAAAGTCAACAATGTTTTACTTGTTTCGCTAATTCCTTTCCACTTTTCATTCGCTTTTGCTTTAGGTCGTACCTTTGTTTTTGAAATAACAGTGCATTGAACCAACTCAATTGCATTAGTTATAGGATCACTGTTTTCTACAAAAGATGATGTAATATCCAAGTTCCTTCTTGGCGTAATTGAGAGACGTTATTGAATTGAGCCTCTTCTCGTCTCCATCGTGATAGCCAATAACTAAAAGGAATTTCAAAGCAGCTCGTATAGAGAAGAATACTCAAAAGATGACGAACAAGTATCCCAACAAATTCAAAGTTTTTACAAGTGCATTCAGCCATCTTACCATCCCAAACCACCTTATGCCATCGAGACGCTTTGTAGTGCTTGACAATAAAACTTGTGTCATTTTCTTTACAAGCCGAATATTGAATCGCTAGAGAAAGCTGATATTGAAACTTTTTGAATGCATAAGGAGTCAACACTTGGTAACCTTGCTTTTCCAACGGTGATAATGATTTCAAATGTAACTTTTGATATTTTGCTAACACACTATCATGCATTTGTTTCTGCCCAACATCTTCAATGGCAAAATCAACCTATAAAAAATTATGAGTAAAAAAATTAGTAAAAAAATGTTTGAACTAAAAAAAATGAAACAAACTAAATACTTATACTCACTTGTCTAATAAACTCTCTTAAACATATACGAAAAGATATAAACATTTTTATAAACGAATTTATACGGTGGTAGTTGTCATGCCACCAAAGAAAAAGCCATGAAGATAACTTGGAAACCAAAATGTTTTAATTTGATACAACGATGTCACATGCTTATTCTCTTTGAGATTGAATTTTGCAATTACTAATGGCCATTGTTGCTCAACTTCTTCAACCGACTCTAACTTATATAAGTTGTACAACTCACTGCACCAACTTGAATACTCACTTTTTAATACCGAAGTAAACCAACTACTAAACTTACCGGCGATAAGCCATATGCAAAATGCATGTTTAGTATAAGGCATCTCTGTTTCAATTGCTTGTTTCATCCAATCTTGATCGGTCAATATAGTTTTCGGAGACTTTTTCATCAATAGAGTAAAATTCTTAAAGTAAAGTAAATTTAAGAAATTTTAAGTCATATACTAATACTAAAAAGTTTCAAAAATCAAACATAAATATAGTTACCTTAAAGAGCCATTCGAATGTCTTTCGTTTTTCGTTACAGAGAAGTGCACACCCAAATAATATGGTTCTTCCATGATTGTCAATACCCATAAATATGCCAAATAGCATGTCATATGAATTCACCTTATATGTAGTATCAAATACCACAACATCTCCATATGTTTGGTAAAGTTTAAAATAATGAGCATGACACCAAAAATATGCTCTAGCCTATTTTCATCATCTAGTGTAAATCCATATTGAAAATTAAAATGTTCATTTTTAGCATTTTTACACTACTCAAAAAGCTCTCTTGTATCATTCTTTGAATATAATATTTGATTTTTGGTAAAATAATTATAAACATCCTTATTAAGAAAAGAAAGTTCTCTGGTCTCACATTCTTTTCAAGTTCCATCACCCGCATAATTTGTTTAACGGAAAAGCCCCCTTCTTTTAATAAAAGTATACGTTGCTCATCTTCTAAAGTATTTGTACGGTAAGATGGTAAAAAAACGAACCTGTTGAGTAGACAACAAAACATGATTATGCTCCGCAATAAACTTAGTGACTTGCCATTCTTCCGGAAAAATTTCGTTAATTCTTCTTAATGTTATGCGCATGTGGGCCTTGCATTCACATCTTGCATAGCCTCTGTTTCTTGACTTTTTTGTGTAGTCTTTTTAGGCTCCAGTTTTCCTTCACGATGACAAAAAATCCCGTCTTTTCCTATCTCCTTTCTTGCTTGTTCACAAACCTCCCTTTTCGAACGGAAAACCCATTCGTTTTTGCATAATTTTGATAAAAAACAAGAGCCTCTTCTTCACTTAGAAAACATTGACCAATGAATGGTTCGCCACAGTTTTTTTTTTCTTGTTTTCATTTAGTTCTTCAATGACATCTTCTTCAATAAGAAGCTCATTCAAATCCAAAAGAACACGTCCATTCATTTGCAGAATAATAGTGCTTTATATTATTTGATCTTAAAAAATAGATAGAAAGGTAATAAAATGTGTTGTTTGATAGTGAATACTTATAAATAAAATGGTGGGAAATTAGAAGATATGAAATAGTAATTTTAGAGGGAAAAAATTTATCTAATAGTCATCTATGGAGGAAAGATTTAGAAGGGAAAAATATAATGTTAAATCATCATCATCATCGTACTCAGTATATCCCACCAATAGCAAAGCTATGGTAGGGTCTGAGGAGGGTAAGATGTAGACAGCCTTACCTCTACCCTATAAGGATAGAGAGGCTGCTTTCGGTGAGACCCCCGGCTCAATAGTAGTTTTGCATCAAGCCTTGGACATAAGGCACATAGCACTCAATCATCCCACCGGCTGATCGATGCATGTACCCTTGTCTTTCGGCTATCAATGCCACTACATGATGCCTACCGTCCGTCACTTTTAACGTTATATGATAGTTATGAAGAGATGAATTCAATTAATAGAAAATTATAATTTCAACAAGACTATTCAGCTAATTAATGTTTTTTACATGTGCCTTTAGGGAACATGTTAGAAAATCCCTATTAGTTTTAGTGTCATCAATTTATTTTAGATGATTATAGGTTACTTATGACCAAAAGGAAATATGAATAAGATTTTTTACAGGTTAGAAGGTGCAGAGAGCACGCTTGTTCGAGGCTAATATGACTTTGTGGTTGTTTGCGCCACCATAGTTGGGGTTCAAGGGTTAGTGCGAAATAGACACACTGATTTATGGATCGTTGGGCCTTTCATCAAAACGATGTAATGGTTCGCTTCTTATAAAAACACAGATTTTGGTCCATTTCGGGTTAGACACTTGAGATAAAAACATGCTCGCGTTCGTTATTTTCTAAACTGTTTGTTTTAGAATCAAATAACTCATCAAAATAATTTAATAAAATACTTAAACACGAAAGTGGTTACCAGGTTTGAAAATATTATAGCAGAATACAACCTATAAAGACAGATTTGGTCTTTAATTCGCTAACCTCTGGCTCCTAACAGGTGGGAAGGAGGAAAATACGAATTTGTGCATTTAGACATGTACTTACTGTTTACGAGTAGTATATCATGAAAAATCAACAAAACAAAACAAATCAAAACAAAACAAAACAAAACAATGTTTATGTCGTCTTGAGTACGTAAAGTAGTCGCATTCTTGGTATAAAGCCATTTTTGTGGTGCCTAATGTCTTGTTTTCCTTTCAGCATCATCTTGTCGGCATACAATTATGCATCAAATTATTGACATATAAAGGATATTTTTCCATAAGGAGTATTATAATTTATAAATAACAACCATAACCATATTCAACAGAATGTCACCCATAGCATGTCTCCAAGTAAGATTTGGAGAGGGTGGGATATATGTGAACCATACCTCTATCCACAGGTCGATACATTGGTTGCTTCAAAGGTAGACAAGAAAGTGTCAAGCAAAAGCCACTAGCCCCTAAGACAAACGAATGAAAAAATGGTACAAGCCCCTATAAGTCCTTAACGTTAATCCTATGTCTTTATGAAAAACCATTCCCGGACATGTTCCCGGCCATGTCCTCAAAGACGTGCAAGTCAGTCTAACAAGTCATACCTAATCAGCTCATCCTATGCCAGTTTGGTTCTGCCTCTAGCTCCTCCTTCTCCCCTCGACAATATAATAATCACAAATTATCAATGAATTTGTGTCAATGAATTTTGTGTACGTTTTTAAGTTTTTAACATAGTATTTCTAGTATTCGAATTAAGTTTTATTTAAATAAATGCTTGCGCATGTAATATTATAAATTTATGGTTGAATTAAATAGTAAAGGTAAACTATTATTCGATATGAGGTTTTGATTATCAAAATGTATATTGAAAATATTTCATGTGTAAAGGGTTTATTGATAATCAACAATAACCTACACTAGTACACCGAAATTCACTCAAGACTCTCCAACGGTGAAAGTATGTGCAAATCCGGTCATAGGTAGAGAATTCATCAGCGAACCTGAGACGGACAGTCACTCACAACGGCTGCCTATTATGACGGATTATCGGTGCCAAGCCACCGAATTCAACAATGAATAAATGAAATAACTTTTACAAACTAATCACCGACAACCGTTAAAAAAGTATTTTTTCTTTTTGTGATTTTGTTTATTATTTTTTTTATAAAAGTCTATATATTAATAAAAAAAACTCCATTATTTTTTCTCCCTCTTAACAATTCCTGGTCTCTTGTATGTTTTATCTGGCTACAAATGTGCGAATTTGACTAAAACAAAATTGACTAAAAGAAAAATGACTACATGCATGTTACTAATACAGAAGAAAATTTTTCCAAAGAGAAACAAGAAATATATCTTTGGACTTGTGGATATATAGACTTGACCAGCTATATATCTATTTTTTCTCTCGAGCTAGGACGTGTACAAAAATATACCATCCGTTTTCCTAGCATAAAAAAAATTGATTTATACAAATTATGCCGCATTTTGTGATATATACGCAATTCGAGTAACTAGCTAGTTTTAATCTCAAACTAGGTAATGTTGCATTACACTGGGTTGGTGTTGTTGGAATGTTATATGTGACGAATATAGTTAGCGTGTTGTCGCGGCGAACATGCATGATTTCGTTCGGTATTGGGTTACAGCACCAAAACTAAATACAAAAAATTCGTCCACATCTAAATATAACAAATTAACATATTTAACATTAAAATGCGCGTGCAATAGAAAATCAATGTTAATTTGGTCGTGGCAAAGATTAACAGAAAAAACCCGTATGTTGCACCGTGGATGTAGATTCGTCGGTATCGAGTTACGGCTCCTGAACAAACAAACAAAAAATTGTCAACACTCATAAACAACAAATACATATATTGTAAAAAAAAATATGCATGTTGCGGCAGCCCAACACGAATTGGACGGTATCGACGGTAACAAAAGAACCCTTGCACGTTGCGGCGTCAAACCGACACGAATTCAGTGAGTATCAACAATATCAACAGCGACATCAAACTAACATGTATTGGGCGCTAGTGACGGTAACAAAAAAGCTTGAACATAGCCTTGTCTATGCGGCGCGAATTCGATCAGTATCAACAGTATCAAAACTAAATCATAAACATAAAATTCAAAAAAGAAAACAAATCTTTTTTAAAATAAATAAAACAAAAGGGCCAATAAGGTGTCGTCACATGGTATAATCACATTTCAGCGACACCAACGCATAACATTTAAACTTATACGAGGTTACAAACATGCCGCGTTGCGTTGACGCCACGACACGTGGGTGATCGGTATTAATCAAGATTAGGTTCGTATGGTAACAATAATAAACCAAAAAAATAATTAGTAAATGCCGAGAATACTATATGTTGTTGTTTTGATCGGTAGTAATGTGGTTAACCAGTTGATGTATGTTGCACGTTAGTATGTGTTGTTTTGAAACAGATTATGTATTCAGAAAATGTGTGTAGGTCCTAAGAACTGATCAAACAACAAGTTGTTGAATCAGTCTCACTACTATCTAGCATAAATCACTTGTAAGCAACCGAAATCTTGGATCTTGCGAGTGTTGGATTATTTTCAGAAATGGAAAGAAAGAGAGAGTATGGAGAGAGTTGGTGAGAGGATAAGGTTGAGATTTTTTAAAATGTTGTTTTAGCAGGTGCATGCTTCACCTTTTATAGGTGAAGCAATGCCATGCTTACTTTCATTATTCACTGCCCAATGGGCTCAATATTAGATAACCTCGGGCCTAAACATACAACCGACAAGCTAACTTGATACATCGTAAATAGAGTAAACAAATACAAAAGACTAATTAACAAAACGGGCCGCTACAATCTCTCTCTAGTCTTTAGTATTTGTTATGGTAGCTTTTGTTTTCAGTCGGTCTCGTAGTTGAAGCCTTCGTTGTTTTCATATAGTTGATTGTCAAAAAGAAAATGAAAGAACTTGTTGAACTTCTCAACTATCATGTTAGTGTTGTCTCGACGAACGTATTCGATTGTGCCCAATGGAGAATTGTACAACTTCAACAGATTTTCTTTGTTGAGGGCGGCCATCTCGTGCTCATCAAAGAAGCGGAGGAAGTGCATCTGTTTGCAGTGGATGATAACTTCCCTGGTATTGTCGAATACCCAACAGATGATGTTGATCAGGAATTGTTCTCCATGGTTGATTGGCCTACTATCTTTGTGTGTCTTGTATCTCCAGGCATTTCTTTTCTTTCTTGAGATGGGATCAATTTCAGTTGGGTGACGTTACGACTTACCCTTATTGAGTTTGAAATTAGGATAGTCGTTCTTCCACTCTCGGCTCAGAAATCTCATAAATTATCCCTTCAACTTCTTCTCATTTGCACCTTGACCCACGAACCGTCTGAAGTAGTTCATGTCGAGATCAGATAGTGTATGCATGTCTGTGTAGTGCATATAGGTCAAATCCCCATTGGCACGACGGATTGCCCATGTATTGTTGGAAGCGTACCATTTGGGGAGTCGTCATGATAAGGGTAGAGAGGTTCTCGGAGACTGGAAACTCTGGTGATGTAGTGTATTTTCTTCATTCTTCTCCTTGACGGTTGAGAAGATTCACCACCTGTTGCTGTTGCTGGAAGAGCCATTACCGACGGGCTCCTGAGTTTGATTCGCTCTTTCACCACGAACCGGAGTGTATGGGTTCGGTGAGTAGTTTATTCCATCATCCTCAACAGCCTCTTGAGCTGGAGTCTTAGTACTTGCACAAGTAGAAACGTTAATAATAGAGGCAATTTCTTCCTCTAGTGAAACATCAACATCCTTTATTTTCTTGGTGGGGTCATCATCGACAACATCCATTGGCGAGTCATCATGTGTTTGACTCGTTCCATTATCGCCACCAACACCACCATCACCATTTCCATCACCATTACTGCCACCGTGCGGTTCGTTGAAACTATCATGATGATCGTGATACTCATTGTTATCCTCCTCATCATCTTCATTCTTATCTTCCTCATCCTTGTCCTCCTCATTCTCATCTTCCTCCTTGTTCACAATGCCGGTTAATACAACATCCGGATCAAAAACTGTAACGGTCTAAGCAGTCACAAGAGAAGCGACATTGGTTTCAACCATGCTAGAACCAACAATTGTACTAACGACCATTGCTGTTTCACTAATACCACCACCAACACCACTACCACTTGAAACATCAACAACTTTGACTCTACTACAGCTTGCGCCGTCCCTAGAACCAACATTGCGAGCATTAGCAACAAGACCGGGCAAGGCATATTGTCTCATTTTCCCTTTGCTATCATCATATCATCATAATCGAAGTCAGACTAGCTTCTGAAAACTGCTTTGATACGGTTCTTGAGATCTTCAATATCTTCATTTTTCAATTTCATCACCTCAACGGAAGCAAGATATCGGTTAATGAGAGCTTCATTGACCGTGTTTTGAGCAGTTGTAAAGCGGTTATGTTGCTCTATTTTGAGTCTAAGCCGTTCAATTTCAGCTCGCAAGTCGGCGTTTTCTCCAATCAATGTTCCAATGTTCCGTGAAGAATTGGATTGACCCTCCAACATACGGACCCGAGTGTTAAGTCCTTCAACTTCAATCATCATCTTGTCAACACCTAACTCTAACTCTCTCCTCAAATTTTGTGCAAGGTTTGATGAGAAAGGTAGATCCGTCTCAAGACGTGAAACCCTCGACTCAAGATGCGTCACCTCATCATGACGCTCAGCATTCAATAGTGATTGGTCAACAATGCGTGTTGATTTGGTTTCGAAGAGTCTCCATCCACAGACGTTGACTCTCAATCAGGGCTCTATCTACCTCCTTGTCTTTCTTCAACTGAGCAACCCTAGCAGCTAGAGTGTTTCTTTCTTTTATCACCTCATCATTCATGTCTTGTTGTTCTTTCACGAACTTGATCATCAGGTGTTCATGTTTCACTCTCGTCTCATTTGATTTATCAAGAGCCTGAATCCTATCATCCCAGTACTGGGGAATTCATGAACTTCCCACTGGATAAAGGAATGGCCGAGATGACGGGACTTTCGGTGATTGCTGGTGGTGTTATTGAATATATGGATTGTGGTGAGGTTTGGGTAGGCTTGGTTATGGTTTGGCTAGCTAAAGGTGGTTAGTAGGGGTGTTCAAAAATATCCGAATCCGAATTGGTATCCAAAATATCTAAAAATACGAATCCGAATTATCCGAAAATATCCGGATTCGGATTCGGATAGTAAGTCTGAAAATTTTCGGATATTTCGGATATCCGAAATATCCGAAAACTTGAATACATGTATTTCAATTATTTATTAGATATCATGTTATAAACAAGTTTTATGTTCAAACCCTACCATTCTTCAAAACTGAAACATTACCAGCGCCACTTCAAGCTCCATCCCTTCTAACTTTTTTTAGGTCTCTCCGCCGCTAGTCCTCCGATTGTGGTGACTTGTTGTTCCTCCGGTCACCGCCATATCTATCCGGTGGCGATAGACATCTGCAAAGTGGCGGTCGACGACTGGATGTCGACTTTCGAAGATTGCTTGTATCTTGAAACCAATTCCCACTCCCACCTGATGTTAACGATTAGTTCTATACACAGATATGTGCTAATATTTGTTCCTTTGGTTAATTACAAATTGATGAAAATGTAATATTATAGAATTTTTCAATGTAATTTATATTTCTTTACAGATTGATGAAAGCATTTGTGTCCTTTAATAGAATAGAAAGTTGGATTCTTGACATGTATTTTTAAGTTTGATTTTTTTCAAATTCGGATATCCATTTAATTATCCGAACGGAGATCCGAAATTTTGGGTATCCGAATTTCGGATATCCGAAATTTCGGATACAGATTCAGTTAGTCAACTTGATACATCGTAAATAGAGTAAACAAATACAAAAGACTAATTAACAAAACGGGCCGCTACAATCTCACTCTAGTCTTTAGTGTTTGTTCTGGTAGCTTTTGTTTTCAGTCGGTCTCGTAGTCGAAGCCTTCGTCGTTTTCATATAGTTGATTGTCAACAAGAAAATGAAAGAACTTGTTGAACTTCTCAACTTTCATGTTAGTGTTGTCTTGATGAACGTTTTCGATTGTGCCCAATGGATAATTGTACAACTTTAACATATTTTCTTTGTTGAGGGCGGCCATCTCGTGCTCATCAAAGAAGCGAAGGAAGTGCATCTGTTTGCAGTGGACGATAACTTCCCTGGTATTGTCGAATACCCAATAGATGATGTTGAGCAGGAATTGTTCTCCATGGTTGATTGGCCTCTTATCTTTGTGTTTCTTGTATCTCCAGGCATTTCTTTTCTTTCTTGAGATGGGATCAATTTCAGTTGGGTGACGTTACGACTTACCCTTGTTGAGTTTGAAATTAGGATAGTCGTTCTTCCACTCTCGACTCAGAAATCTCATAAACCATCCCTTCAGCTTCTTCTCACTTGCACCTTGACCCACGAACCGTCTGAAGTAGTTCATGTCGAGATCAGACAGTGTATGCATGTCTGTGTAGTGCATGTAGGTTAAATCCCCACTGGCACGACGAATTGCCCATGTCTTTTTGGACGCATACCATTTGGAGAGTCGTCATGATAAGGGTAGAGACGTTCTCGGAGACTAGGAAACTCTGGTGATGTAGTGTATTTTCTTCATTCTTCTCCTTGACGGTTGAGAAGATTCGCCACCTGTTGCTGGAAGAGCCATTATCGACGGGCTCCTGAGTTTGATTCGCTCTTTCACCACGAAGCGGAGTGTCTGGGTTCGGTGAGTAGTTTATTCCATCATCCTCAACAACTTCTTGAGCTGGAGACTTGGTAACTGCACAAGTAGAAACGTTAATAACAGAGGCAATTTCTTCCTCTTATGAAACATCAACATCCTTTATTTTCTTGGCGGGGTCATCATCGACAACATCCATTGGCGAGTCATCATGTGGTTGACTCGTTCCATTATCTCAACCAACACCACCATCACCATTTCCATCACCATTACCGCCACCGTGCAGTTCATTGAAACTATCATGATGATCTTGATACTCATTGTTATCCTCCTCATCATCTTCATTCTTATCTTCCTCATCATTGTCATCCTCATTCTCATCTTCCTCCTCGTTCACAATGCCGGTTAATACAACATCCGGAGCAAACTATAACGGTCTCAGCAGTCACAAGAGAAGCGACATTGGTTTCAACCATGCCAGTACCAAAAATTGTACTAACGACCATTACTGTCTCACTAACACCACCACCAACACCACTACCACCTGAAACATCACCAACTTTGACTATACTACAGCTTGCGCCGTCCCTAGAACCAACATTGCGAGCATTAGCAACAAGACCGGGCAAGGCATATTATCTCATTTTCCCTTTGCTATCATCATATCATCATCATCGAAGTCAGACCAGCTTCTGAAAACTGCTTTGATACGGTTCTTGAGATCTTCAATATCTTCATTTTTCAATTTTATCACCTCAACAGAAGCAAGATATCGGTTAATGAGAGCTTCATTGACCGTGTTTGAGCAGTTGTAAAGCGGTTATGTTGCTCGATTTTGAGTCTAAGCCGTTCAATCTCAGCTCGCAAGTCGGCGTTTTCTCCAATCAATGTTCCAATGTTCCGTGAAGAACTGGATTGACACTCCAACATACGGACCCGAGTGTCAAGTCCTTCAAATTCAATCATCGTCTTGTCAACACCTAACTCTAACTCTCTCCTCAAATTTTGTGCAAGGTTTGATAAGAAAGGTAGATCCGTCTCAAGACGTGAAACCCTTGACTCAAGATGTGTCACCTCATCATGACGCTCAGCATTCAATAGTAATTGGTCAACAATGCGGGTTGATTTGATTTCGGAGAGTCTCCATCCACAGACGTTGACTCTTAGTCAGGGCTCTATCTACCTCCTTGTCTTTCTCCAACTGAGCAACCTTAGTAGCTAGAGTGTTTCTTTCTTTCATCACCTCATCATTCATGTCTTTTTGTTCTTTCACGAACTTGATCATCAGGTGTTCATGTTTCACTCTCGTCTCGTTGGATTTATCCAGAGCCTGGATCCTATGAATGAACTTCCCACTGGATAAAGGAATGGCCGAGATAACCGGACTTTGGGTGATTGCTGGTGGTGTGATTGAATATATGGATTGTGGTGAGGTTTGGGTAGGCTTGGTTATGGTTTGGCTAGCTAAGGGTGTGGTTAGTAGGGGTGTTCAAAAATTTTCGAATCCGAATTGGTATCCGAAATATCTAAAAATCCGAATCCGAATTATTCGAAAATATCAGGATTCGGATTCAGATAGTAATTCTGAAAATTTTCTGATATTTCGGATATCCGAAATATCCGAACACTTGAATACATGTATTTTCAATTATTTATTAGATATCATGTAATAAACAAGTATTACATTCAAACCCTACCATTCTTCAAAACTTAAACATCACCAGCGCCACTTCAAGCTCCATCCATTCTAACTTTTTTTAGATCTCTTCGCCGCTAGTCCTCCGATTGTGGTGACTTGTTGTTCTTCCGGTCACCGCCATATCTAGCCGATGGCGATAGACATCTACAAACTGGCAAGAGACGACTGGATGTTGACTTTCAAAGATTGCTTGTATCTTGAAACCAATTCCCACTCCCACATGATGTTAACGATTAGTTCTATACACAGATATGTGCTAATATTTGTTCCTTTGGTTAATTACAAATTGATGAAAATGTAATATTATAGAATTTTTCAATGTAATTTATATTTCTTTACATATTTATGAAAACATTTGTGTCTTTTAATAGAATTGAAAGTCGGATTCTTGACATGTATTTTTAATTTTGAATTTTTTTCAGATTTGGAAATCTATTTAATTATCCGAACGGAGATCCGAAATTTCGGGTATCCAAACTTCGGATATCCAAAATTTCGGATACAGATTCGGATATTGAAATCCACTATCCAAAAGGTCCGGATATCTGAAGTTTGGATATCAGAAACTCCATATATCCGATTTTGAACACCCCTAGTGGTTAGCACTAGAGGTAGGCTTGTGGGTTCGGTGGATATTTGGGTAAGGCTGGTTATGGGTAGGGTAGTAGGTGAGGCAGTAAAGGTAGTCGACCAGAAGGTGGTTCCCCTAAGTGGTGATGTAAAGCTGGAGCTAAATAGGGATGATATTGGTGAGGTAGTCCTAGGTGGGGGGATAGGTGTTGGCCGGGTGAGGTATGGGTAGGCTCGGTTTCGGGTTTGGTTATCAGTGGTAAGGGAAGACCTTGTATGGGTTGGTCTTTGTGAGTGGGGGATTGTTTGGGAGAGGTTATTGGTGAGTCGTGGAGTTTCCTAGATGTGGGTTTGGTTTTGGTTTTGAGTCTCGACACTTGAACTTGTTTGCTTCTTAAGATTTCTATGGTGTGGGACATGGTGGTTGGTGAGGCTTGGTGTTAGTCAGCTTGGGTGGTTTGTGGGGGTTGTGTCACAGTGGAAGCAGTAGGAAAGATTATCTTAACTGATCTAGGCATCTTTGAAGGCCCAGACTTCTTGGAGTACGTGGCTTTCTTCAAATGTTTAAGAGGCCGCTCGGGTTCCTCTTCTTCTTGAATAGCATGAAATCAATGCCCCACGCATCGAAAACCTCACAAACTTGAATAGCATTCTGGGATATTTCATTTCGCGATGAAATATTGCCGACACGTTGGCAATGATCACAACTCCTAACAAACGCATGCGCGTCCTTAAAGATAGAAGGCAAATAAAAACCAGAATCGAACACTTTCTTTGCCGTCGAACTCGCACTGTGGTGACCTCCTGTCGGTCCCACATGACAATGGCTCAAAATCTTCCATCCCTCCTTAGCATCTACATACCTCCTAATTAGTTGATCAGCACCGATAAGGAAAAGATACGGGTCGTCCCATAGATAGAACTTAACATCAGCAAAGAATTTCTTCTTTTGCTGGTAAGGCATATTTGGGAGGTACCCGTCAGCAAGATAGTTCGCAAGGTTAGCGAACCATGGAAAACTCTCCTCATGTGTCGTAACAAACATGAGACTCTCTGTTAGAAAATGATCGTCAATCCTGACCCCCAAATCTCCTAACTCAGCTCCCTCTAGACGCGAAAGATGATCGGACGCCAGATTCTCGGCCCCTTTTTATCACGGATCTCAATATCAAACTCATGAAGCAACAAGATCCATCGGATAAGACGAGGCTTAGCATCCTGCTTGCTGAAGAGATATCGAATAGCAGCATGGTCTGTGTACACAATCCTCTTGGACAGAACTAGATATGACCTAAATTTATCGAATGCAAACACCACAACTAAAACATCTTTCTCGGTGGTGGTATAGCCCTCCTGTGCACCGTTTAAGGTCCGGCTAGCGTAGTAAATCGGATAGAAGTTTTTATCCTTCTGCTGTCCAAGAACCGCTCCGAATGCGAAGTCGCTCGCGTCACACATCAACTCGAATGGTAACAACCAGTCGGGAGCCCATGATCGGGGTGTTAACGAGTTTGTCTTTCAGAAGATCAAACGCCTCGATACACTGCTCAGAAAAGACGAATGAAGCATCCTTCTCCAGAAGTTTGGTCATGGGTCTCGCGATTTTAGAAAAATCTTTGATGAACCGGCTGTAGAACTCAGCATGACCTAGAAAACTTTGAATGGATCTCACAGAAGTGGGCGGGGGAAGATTAGAAATGGTCTCAACCTTTGCTCGGTCAACCTCTATCCTCGCACTCGAAATCTGATGCCCCAAAACAATGCCCTCGCGAACCATGAAATGACACTTCTCCCAGTAAAGGACTAGGTTGGTGTCAACATAGCGGGACATCATCCTCTCAATATTAAACAAACAATGATCGAAGGAACTCAAAAATACAGAAAAATCGTCCATAATCACCTCCATGGAGTCCTCGATCATATCATGGAAAAATGGCGACCATACACCTCTGGAATGTGGCCAGAGCGTTACAAAGTCCGAACGGCATACGTTTGTAGGCAAACGTTCCGTAAGGGTAGATAAAAGTGGTTTTCTCCTGGTCATCGGGAGCTATCGGAACTTGGAAATACCAGGAGAAACCATCTAAGAAGCAGTAGTACTGCTGACCTGCCAAACGCTCCAACATCTAATCAATGAAGGGTAAAGGAAAGTGGTCTTTCCTGGTGGCATCATTCAGTCTACGATAGGCGATGCAGACTCTCCATCCAGTCACAGTTCTAGTGGGAATGAGCTCGTTCCTCTCATTGATGACGACAGTCATGCCACCCTTTTTAGGAACCACTTGAACTGGACTTACCCAAACACTATTAGAAATGGGGAAAATGATCCCCGCATCAAGGAGTTTAATGATCTCTTTCTTCACAACCACTTGCACTTTCGGATTAAGCCGCCTTTGCGGCTGAACGAAAATTTTGAAATTTTCCTCCATGAGGATTTTATGAGTGCAAAACGAAGGGTTGATACCCTTAATGTCGATAATCTTTTATGCAATCGCCTCTTTGTGCTCTCGTAGCACCCTCAACAACTTCTTCTTCTCGACCTCCGTCAAAGCAGATGCAATGATAACCGACAGCTTCCTCTCTTCATCTAGAAACACATACTCCAGATGGGCAGGCCAATTCTTAAGCTCTAAGGAAGAAGGAGGACTCTCGACAGAAGGTTGGTCCATCGGATCGTCTCGTACGATCTCGGCAGACACGCCAGATTCAGGGCTATGTGACTCGGTGTCGTCACCCAAGGGCTGATCGGTCATGGTAACCATCTCAATCTCTGGAATCTCCCTATCGAGAATCTGGATGTCGGAGGCAGACCCTCCACAGATCTCACTGAAAAACTCCCCAACATGTTCCAAGATGGTATCAATGAAGTATAAGGAGTCATCAGCAGACTTGGGGTGTTTCAGTGACTGTCGAACGTCAAAGATGACGTTCTCATCCCCAACTTTTAAAATCGACTTACCCTCGCAGACGTCTATCAACGCCTGTGCAGTGGCAAGGAATGGTTGGCCCAAGATAAGTGGGACACTATCATCATCGTTCATGTCCAGGATGACAAAGTCCACCGGGAAGATGAACTTGTCGACACGAACAAGCATGTTCTCGACCACCCCTCTAGGGTATTTCACAGAACGATCAGCAAGCTGGATACTCATTCGGGTTGGAAGTGGTTCGCCTAAACCCAACTTGCGATACACGGAATACGGCATGAGATTAATACTGGCACCAAGATTCGTCAGTGCATAAACCACTGTATCATCACTCAAGATGCAGGGAATCGTGAAACTCCCAGGATCGGACATCTTTTCTTGTAACTTTCTCTGCAAGACTACAGAGCAACTAGCACTCAACGGGATGGAAGACACCTCAGCTAACTTCTCCTTATTTGAAAGAATATCCTTAAGGAACTTTGTATATTTCGGCATTTGAGTGAGTGCCTCAAGGAACATAATGTTAAGGTGAAACTGCTTCAAAAGATCAAGGAATTTGGAGTTCTGCTCCTCGTCTCTATTCCTGCGGAGTCTCCCGGGATATGGAAGTCTAGGTTTGTAGACTCTCGCTGGTGTGCTGGGTAACTGCTGGTCCTCGGCCTGTGCTGTACTTCCTAGGCTGCGCCTCTGATGCACCTTGGCCGGCGGAGACTCCAACTGAATCTCCTCGTTCACTTGCTCCTCTACATCTACTGCAGGCTCTTTAATGACTCCTCTCGTCGCCTCCTGACTCACAGGCTCGCTACGTGCCCCTGTACCGCTCCTCGTCGTTACTGCCTTAGTGAACGCCTTTGGATTTTTTTCGGTATAACTTGGAAGTGTTCCTGGCGACCTCTCATTTAATCTAATCGCAATCTCTCCCATCAGACGCTCGAGATTTTGAATTGACGCTCCCTAGTTTCTCATGAATGACTTATGCTCCCGAAATTTCTCTTGAGTCTCTTTGTGACGGGAGTCCTCTAGAGTCATAAGGTGCGACAACATCTGTGTCTGCTGTGCCATCATCTCCTCTAACGTGGGCTTCTTCTCCCCACTACTCGCTCCCTAACCGGAATCCTGGAATAGACTCTGACGTTGCTAGAAGCCGGGCTGATTTCCGTTCCACCAGTTGGAATTTTGATTACCTCTCCATCCCGAATTATAAGAATTGAAAGAATTTTGATTTCGGTTCGGATTACTAACAAAGTCTACTGCCTCCTCCTGGAAACCTATGGGGCACTGAACGGTATCATGCCCTCCTCTATAGATCTCGCACAGCTTACTCTTCACCTGCAAGTCCTTCACGATCTTCGCCAACGCCTCAACCTGTGCCGCAAGTGCGGTGCTCGTGTCGACCGGATGCATGCCGCGTGATAGGGAGTCGACGGTCTTGGTGCTCTTAGCGGGTGGTCGCTGGTATCCACTCATCGCTAACCCGTTAAACAAAGCAATGCACTCATCTGTATCCTTCGTCGTCAATAAGTTGCCTCCCGCAGCCGTGTCGAGCATACTCTGAGTCGCGTATGTCACTCCATTATAGAACTTCTCAACAACTGCCCAGTCTTGCAGGCCGTGGTTCAGACATAAAGCTAGTAGATTTTTGAATCTCTCCCATGCCTCGTAGAATCTCTCGGTGTCCTCCATCTAGAAAAAATGAATCTGGTTACCGCAAACGAGCGGTCTTAGCCGGAGGATCGTATTTCTCAAGAAACTGTTCTGCATGGCGGCCCAAGTAGCAATGGATCCCTGTGGGAGGGACTCAAGCCACAAACTCGCATGATCAACGAGTGAGAATGGAAAGACGTGGAGTTTGATGGCGTCTTCGGATACGCCGGCAAGATGAAACGTGTCGCAAGTACGTGCAATGCGAGTGAGATGAGAATGTGGGTTTTCTTGGGGAAACCCGTGAAATTGAGCAGAATGAGAGATGGTGTTCAGAATGTTTGATGGAATCTGCCAATTTGTGTTACCTGCGATGGCCGGTGGATCAATGCTGGATCTCGCGCTTGCATCGACCGGACGTGCCCGGTCTGCAACTGTCCTCTTTTGTGGTGCGTCGCCCATAGTCCTATCCCTAATGACGGATTCAGAAAAAGTAGGAGATGAGGACGTATTACAACGGGCATAGAAGAACTAGAACACGGTCTGGTACGACGTCTCTCTCGCAACTCTCTCTGGTTTGGAAAATCCCTCAGATTCAGGCAGTCCTAGAGATCGAGTACATCACATACAACTATTAAGATAAACAAAAGAAACTAAAATTAGCTAAACTATTTAAACTAAGAAAAAGAAAAACGAGTAGCAAATAAGGTAAGTCCTAACTCGAGTTGTTCTCAATACGCCTCAAACCGTGTCCCTGGCAAAGGCGCCAAAAACTTGTTGTGTGTCTAATGATGCTCTTTTTATGGAACTCACAACTAAGCTTTAAATTTATAAAACGGACTTTCCTAATAAAACTACACACAACCGGCTTGTGTACCGATCGTAAGTAATATAGAACTAAGGAAGTCCGAGTATCGAACACGAGGACACGTGAAAACGTCTATGATCACTAACCCTAGACAAGACCTTCCTAAGAATAATATTTTTTTAAATGATTTTTAATAATTAAACTACTTGAGCTAACTTACTTTAACTAAATTAAAAGACTTAACTCAACAAAACTTAACGAAACTTTACGAATGACTTACAATGGAGAAAACGTCTACCTAGGTAAGAATCATATTGAAGGTCTAATAAGCTAATGGATTGAATAATCTCACGATACCAGTATCTAAGGATGACACAACTAAGGTTCGCTCAAGAAAGCTAGATCACCTCTCGGTCTCACTAACAAACCCTAACTTACACTTAACTGATTTTAAGAACAAACCGGGAAACGAATTTCTAAAGTGTTCTAATGTCGACTCTCCTCTCAGTCTCACCGACACACGACCCTAATGGAAACGAATACTACACAACCAAGGATAGAGGAAAAATTTGGTTTAACTTAATCTAGATCAAGTAATCGCTCACAAACCCAAACCCGACAAGAACCGAACCCGCTCTAGCGCGATCCTAATCCTAACAAGTAAAAGCTATGAGACGACCTTACTTCCTATCACCTCTTGGTCTCTAAGAAGGTGCTTACCCGCTGAATTCAATTAATTAACACACCCAACTAAACCCTACAGTTGTACACCCTGCAAACAATCTCTAAACACAAAGTAAATAATCGAACAAGCAACAATTAATCAAAACTAATTCAATCAATCGAAGAAAGGGGTTTATGAGTGTAATTAATAAAATCACAGCCACTAAACACAACCTAATTCAATATTAAACCAAACTTTCATTAACAAATCAAGTCACGATGATCTAACAATCCCTAAAACTCACTAAAACCTAACAATATTCATCAAACCTAAGTAGAACTAACAAGTTTAGCTTAACATAACTTTTGGAAAATAGCAAATACTTATTGTAAACATCATAAAACTCAACCAATTCATAATTAAACTCATTCAATAATCAGAATTAATCAAGCACAACTCAATCTTCAATTCAAATGCAAAACAATTCATGTTTAAAGATCAAATCAACAAGTTATGAACCTTGAACAAGAAAGCAAAGTTTATTAGAGTTATACTATCAGTTATGGCTGAAATAAACGATGAGGAATGATGCTAGCTACTGTCCCAAGTCTCCCTTGATGTTATTCTTCTTCTCCTGGCCGCCACACACCTCCACAAAACTTTTTTTCTTCCTTCTTGGCTGCTGCAGATTGCGATCGGCTCGGCTCTAGGGGGCTGCTCTAGGGTTTTTTCTTTTTTTAATTATCTTAATATAATAAAAAGTAAGGCTTGTATCTTGTGGGCTTGTGTCGAGCCTTGAGTTTTAGTCTTCAAACTTGATCATAAAGGCCTCCAATGTCTTCAAAAACCCGAACCTTTTTCTCTAGTAAAATTCATAAACTACACAATTATTAAACTTTGTAAAATCATGCACAAACAAACCATAACTATTATTTATTATACGATTAAGTACTTAAAACGTGATAAAAAGGTGCGAAAAATAGGTGTGTTTGCGCAAAGCTTGCGCATACGTTTTTTAATGAAACATATTCGAGAAAATAAACAGTCTGCAGATGACAATGTTTGCACATAATTTGCATGGTGCATACAAAAGAGACTGCACGAGCTTTTTTTTTTTTTAAAAAACAAACAACATCTTAAGATCAACATGACTCACTTTTCATCCCATCTTCCTATTAGGTTAATAACCTTCATTCCAACTCTTTGACCACCCTTCTCAAATTAAATAACTTAAAACAATAACTAAAATAATCTTGTATACATACACTTTATTTAATTAAGATTTCACGATTAAAAGGTTTATAAGAGAAAAAAAATGTTTAGTGTTCATATCATCAAACGCTCTTCTATGCAAGTAGTGAGGAGTACCTAGATTCGCCAGATGACATTGATGATCCTTTCCAACTTGCAACGAATATTGGTGATCCTTTCCCCCACGTTAGAGATAAAACAATTTTCTCTCTCGGCTGAAACAAATATAGTGGGGGCCACTGAGTGAATGTTAGGTGGGTTCATTAAAAGTACTATAAATAATTGTGTTTGTATCTTCTTATAACACTACGCTCTTTACTTATGTTGTTCAATTAATGTTTTGGTTTTCTATATGAACCATTTTCATAACAAACGAGTTTAAAAGGTGGCCCAGAAATGAAACAACATATTCATCTCTATAGGATATAACAAAGCATAATTGGTAACTTAATTCCATTAATTACTTTTTACTGGATTTTTAGTTACAATATATTTTATAAACACTAAGAAGTTAAATGTATAAAAGAATAACCAATCTAAAAAAACGTGATAATATTTGAAAAACTATTATGACATAACATGACGATCGATTTTAATCATAAAAGCCGGTCGGTGGCTGGTCCTAGTGGCTGGGCACTCCCAAAAAGTGTACGTACTAGCCAAAATAATTGGTACTATTACTATGCACACAACAAAATATCTCGAGTGGTCCAATATGAATTTTAATCGAATTAATTTTTATTTTAGCAATATGAAAGTTTTTAGTTATAGATTTTTTTCGAAGTTTAGAAATATTAACCGAACCTCTCATAACCGTAATTTTACTTGTTTTCATTTCACACCAAAGAAGCTTTCTATGTTGTACGGAGGTTTGACAATTCGTGTAATCATTAAATGGTATCCTTATAAAATAGCAAACCAAACTTAAATGGTATCCTTATAGAATAGCAAACCAAACTTAAACCTTTTTGCATTCATCGTAACCACAAATGAAGGTTCATACACTTGTTACCTTATCTTCTTCATCATGCCTTTGGTTTCTCTTTGTTTCATCACTCTGCAGCCTGTGTTCATGTAATCAAAACTCAGATCCTCCTATACTATGCATACCAAGTGAGCGACTGGTGCTTATTCAGCTCAAGAACAATCTCATCGATCAAGCAAACCGTCTATCTTCTTGGGTAGGCAAAGACTGTTGCAGTTGGTCCGGTGTGGTCTGCAACAATTTGACTGGTCATGTCCAAGACATTCGTCTTCGAGGACCCGACGATAGCATTCACGGTCATTGTCATGGTTCTTATGACACCGTTGAAGAATTAGAAGAAGCATCCAAACAAATGTTAGGAGGAACCATAAGTCCTTCGGTGACCAAGTTATCACAACTCACGCATTTCGACATAAGCTGCAACGATTTTGGATCGATCCAGATTCCAGCCTTCCTTGGTTCTTTCCAGAACCTAAGATATCTTAACATCTCAAAATCACAATTCAGTGGGGAAATCCCATATCAACTTGGAAATCTATCAACACTACGTGTTCTTGATCTTCATGGCGATCTCATATCTAGTGGTATGCATTCAAAAAGTTTGAAATGGCTAAATGATCTTAAAGAGTTGCAACACCTGAATATGAGTGGCATCGACCTATCAGGAGCTTCAGACTGGTTTCAGGTTATAAGCAAACTCCCTTCTTTGCTAGAAATACACTTTTCTTCATGCGGGTTGATTAGACTTCCTGGTAATCCAAGTTCAGTTAGTTTTACATTCCTTAATGTACTGGATCTTTCCTTCAACTTATTCCCTGATAGTTTGTTGCCTAGCTGGATTTACAGTCTACATAACTTAGTTTCATTAGATCTTACTGGTTGCTTCATTGGTGGTCTAAGTCCCGGAACTGACAATGGTTTCCATAGCATGCCTTCTTTAAGGACTCTTAGTGTTTCAGGCAACGCTTTTCTGAATTCTTCTTCGTTACTGAATGAATTGTCTAGCTTAAGGAATATTCGTTTTCTAGATGTTAGTAACTGCAATATATCTGCTCCAATTCTTGGCAACTTACAAAACTTGTCTCTGATTGTGCATCTCGACATGTCGAATAACCAAATTGTTGAGGAGATACCAAAATCTTTAAGTAATCTTTGCAATTTGGTTACCCTTGATCTGCAATCTAACAACTTCTACGGAAATGTGTCGGAACTTCTAGAAAGATTTTGTGAATGTGGGTCACCTAGACTAGAATTATTAGCCTTAAGGGGAAATTATGTGGTTGGCCAACTTCCTGAAAAACTAGGTAGATTGAAGAATCTTGGAAGCATTGATCTTGCTTATAATAAAATAACAGGGACCATTCCTGATTCTGTAGGAAATCTGTCTCTCTTGAAAACATTCCAAATGAATATAAATCAACTGACAGGTTCTATCCCAAATACCATTGGTGGTTTGTCATCATTGAATTTCTTGGATCTATCGTATAACAATTTGAATGGAAGTCTTCCTGAAAGCATTGGGCGACTCGAGGAACTAGTTTTTTTAACTGTTCATCATAATTCGTTAACAGGAATTGTGACTGAAAAACATTTATCCAATTTAACATCCTTAACAACTTTGTGGATTGGGGACAACAAGTTAGTGTTTAAGTTAAATGATAAAAACTGGGTCCCCCCTTTCCAGCTCATAGTGTTAAGAATAGGTTCATGCGGTTTAGGCCCTCAATTTCCTTTATGGATTCAGTCACAAACAAGCTTAGCAGAAATAGATTTGGCCAACACAAACATATCAGACACCATCCCTAATTGGATTTGGACTACATTCTCTAGTGTAACATTATTGAACATGTCCCACAACAACATTCAAGGGAAGTTGGGAAATGTTAGTTTTCTTGCACCGGGTGCAGTACTAGATTTAAGTTTCAACCGTTTTCATGGTGTGTTACCTGGTCATTTCAATAGACCTGACTTAGATTTCCTAGATCTTTCGTCCAATGATCTCTCAGGATCTATAGAACAGTTCTTGTGTTTTGGCATACAAGAGCCGCGTCAGTTAAGAGTTCTTAATCTCGCAAACAATAGCATGTCAGGTGTTATCTCAGATTGTTGGATGCACTTGGAATTCTTGGCCATTTTAAACTTCGAGAAAAACCAGTTTTTGGGTACGATACCATCCTCTCTAGGAAATTTGTCTTCCCTATTATCGTTGGATTTGCGTAATAACAAACTATCCGGGAACTTACCCGTGTCGTTATTGAACTCCAAGAGCTTGATAATCATTGAGCTAGCAGAAAATGAGTTGGTGGGAAGAATACCGGCATCAATAGGAAGAGACAATACAAGTCTGAAACTTCTAAGTCTTCGTTCTAACAAACTAGAAGGTAATATCCCAGAAGAAATATGTCACCTCAGTTCCATACAGATCATGGATTTTGCTCATAATATTCTTTCTGGGAGCCTACCAACATGCTTTACAAACTTCACTGCCATTTCTGGAAGTGAAACATTAAGTCAATTTCTTCTTTATGACACTCTTTTCCAGAATCAAGTTCTAGGCAGTGCATCATTGGTGACAAAGGGTCGAGTTTCTACATATAAAAACATTCTTTTCCTGGTGACTACAATAGACCTTTCCAATAACAAGTTTTCAGGGTCAATTCCTGATGAACTTGTTTCACTTTTGGGCTTACGGTACCTGAATCTGTCACAAAATTATTTAACAGGACAAATTCCCAACTCGTTCGTCAAAAATGGAAAGCTTGAATCTTTAGATCTGTCACTAAACCATCTTGATGGAAAATTTCCCTCAAGCTTATCAGCGTTAACCTCTTTAAGCTTTTTGAACGTATCTTACAACAATCTTGTAGGAAGAATCCCAACAGGCCCTCAACTTCAAACCTTCAACGAGTCAAGTTTTGTTGGAAATAAACTATGTGGGAGTCCTCTACCAGCGTGTTTACCAAATGCCAACGATCCCGGTCGAACTAACGAGGAAGATAATGAATCTAATGGCATTGATTGGATCCTAGTGATATTTACGCTTATTGGATTGGTTATTGGTTTTTGGATCGTGGTTGGCCCATTGATTGTTAACAAACGATGGAGAAAGACTTATTATCATTTTCTTAAAGGAATCTGGATCAAGCTTCAAAATTTCATTTTTATCATATTCCCATGTAAGTCTTCACCTATATTTAGTTTTCTGTTTTATTTTGCTTATAAAATACGTTATACTGTCAAAATTAATATTCAAACTATAGAAAAATAATTAGGTTCATGCCATCTATTTCTAAACAGTTCAGTAAGGATGTATTTAATATCTTTGTTTTGTATCTAAACTAAACAAAGACAAAACATCAACCTAAAAACCCACATGCATATGTATTGGATTGCAATATAGAAAACTTTATGGGAAAGTATAGGAGTTCATAGTTTGATCTGGCGGATTGTACGTAACATGTAGGCTTTAAAAGGCATGAGCCAAGTCATGAAGTTTTTAGCTCAATTGATCAAGTTCAACAATTTGATTTATCGCAATACAATATACGGTGATCAGCCCAAAGGTTAGTAGTCAAAACTAAAGACATGGTTTTCCTATTGATTGATTCTCCTGTTGACAAGAATGAATGCAGCCTGGCTTTATGTTTCTCATTGCAATTACTTGTAGGCTTTCATCAGGAGTCCTCTTCAGAAGCTAGCAGCTGGACTCATAAAATTTATAAATCTGATTATTGATCAGCAAGAAGTGGGTATATATCAGTTTAAAACTAAGTATTTGTTGATATTCACTGATAAGCCTGAGGGAACATTGGTAATGGCTTTAAAAATATGAACAGTTTAGAAGATGTGTTAATGCTGGTAAAATTATGTAATATATATTTACATTTAGAAACGTAAGGAATATAAATAAATCTGAAATTTCAAACTTAATTGGTCCAATAATAACCCCATGACTTTTCTTATGGGAGGTCGGGAGTTCGAGTGTCTTTGGAACATTTTGTTGTGGGTTGAGCCAGGGTTTTTCCAGATATCTGTAACATTTCTGTGTATTAGAACTATTTATTTTATTTGTTCAAAGTGTCGATATTTTTTCAACTGAATATCCAAACTTAAGAATTTAGCAGTCAGATTTTTTTATAATTGTGAATGTGAATACATGAAAGAAAAACCTTGAATGTGAGACTAGAAGTGGCGGTGGAGAGATTTACGAGAATAGTGAAGCTGCACAAAACATCAATAAAAGAATCTTAAGACTCAACGGATAGTTCTTTTCAAGTAAGGGAGAATGATGAGGACAGATCACCCAATTAAGAAAATAGTACACGGGTCAATGTTTAGAAGATTTCAGTGATTTTTCCTTTTAAAAGAAAATCATCAGTTACCTGATTATTGTCTAATTTACTTAATATTGTGCTTATCTCAAATATTAATGACATGTCATCACTAAAGTAGGGTAATATCGTCAGTATAGACTACATCTATACAGACCCGATGTCATCAATATAGGGTCGCTTCAATATCAATAATATGGGGTAAGCTTGTTAATAAAAGATGGAGTATTTACTTTTTAACTAATATGGCTCACTGCGGTTGAGATTGTTTCGACACAAACGATAATCGAGCTAACGAATTTGTAGAAGAAGAAACAGGAGGAGTTAAACCTTCAAATCAATAGCTATGTTTTCATTCATCCGATCCGTATATTTGCACAATTAGACTATTCACTACAACCCATAATCAACATTTACAGTTAACCCCTTTCACTTATTTGATACCTAACATACATGGCTCACAATTGGTGGAGGTGGCTCAAGGTGGCTCATGGCGCGCAGTGGAAATAAGTGGTTGGGGAAAATGTTTCATTGTGGGTTCGGGCAAAAATTATTTAAAGAGAGAGAGAGACAGAGTGTGGTGGGGGATGAACGTGCTGATTAACCTTATCTGAGGTTTAGGGCTTGTTTAACCCTATTAAGACCACAATGTTGTCACCACGTACATGCTGAGTCATACAACACTTTTTTCATTATTAATGATACAAAAGATATTTATTTAATTAAGCTACGTCGGAGGCACATGTTCCGGACATGCTTGCACATATGGCGTTGTTCAAGATTAATACAAAAGATATTTATTTAATTAAGCTACGTCGGAGACACATGTTCCGGACATGCTTGCACATATGGCGTTGTTCAAGGTATTGACTAATCCGGAATAAAAGTAAAATAAATAAAAATACCCTGTAGCAACGACATGTCGTCCCAAAAAGCCAAAAAACAAAAACAATTTCACCATCCTATGCTAACGACATGCCGTCATTGTAGCCAATCCTATGCTGACGACTTTTTGTCATCACTAATGCTTTGTTGTATAAGATAACATTTCTTATAGTGTCTTCTACACGGCCTTCTTCACACCTCTAGAACCCTTGGTCTCTTATATATGCAAACTTCAATTCATTCCACACTTTCCATAATTGGTCATGTAGAACATGTGAATATTAGGTTGGGATTTTCTACATGTGCTCTAAAGACCCTCTAAAGGCAAATGTAAGGAATATTAATTAAGTGAATATTCTTGTTAAAATTATAATTTTCTATTAATTGCATTAATCTCTTGATAACTATCATATTTAACATTATAGTTTTCCCTTTTAAATCTTTCCTTCATTGATGACTACTAGATAATTGTTTTCCCTCTTAAATTACTATTTCATCTCCCACCATTTTTCTATTCATTTATGTAAAAGATATTCAAATATAAAAGTGACTTTTTTAAACTCAAACTAATATTGACTTTTTTAATATTAAAATATAAAAGTTTAAAAAGAAAAAGAATAAGTAATTTCATTATTATATAATAACAAAAAAAAGATGCATTTTCAACATTTATAATTAAATATGTGGTTGCAATCTACTTCACTGTGCATATCAGGTTTTCTCTTTTTAGCCAGATGTTGAGAATTATTAGCATCATCAGAAGCATGCCGCTATGGACATGTGCTGAAGTTGTGACTATAAGATCTACAAAGTCAACAATGTTTTACGTGTTTCGCTAATTCCTTTCCACTTTTCATTCGCTTTTGCTTTAGGTCGTACCTTTGTTTTTGAAATAACAGTGCATTGAACCAACTCAATTGCATTAGTTATAGGATCACTGTTTTCTACAAAAGATGATGTAATATCCAAGTTCCTTCTTGCCGTAATTGAGAGACGTTATTGAATTGAGCCTCTTCTCGTCTCCATCGTGATAGCCAATAACTAAAAGGAATTTCAAAGCAGCTTGTATAGAGAAGAATACTCAAAAGATGACGAACAAGTATCCCAACAAATTCAAAGTTTTTACAAGTGCATTCAGCCATCTTACCATCCCAAACCACCTTATGCCATCGAGACGCTTTGTAGTGCTTGACAATAAAACTTGTGTCATTTTCTTTACAAGCCGAATATTGAATCGCTAGAGAAAGCTGATATTGAAACTTTTTGAATGCATAAGGAGTCAACACTTGGTAACCTTGCTTTTCCAACGGTGATAATGATTTCAAATGTAACTTTTGATATTTTGCTAACACACTATCATGCATTTGTTTCTGCCCAACATCTTCAATGGCAAAATCAACCTATAAAAAATTATGAGTAAAAAAATTAGTAAAAAAATGTTTGAACTAAAAAAAATGAAACAAACTAAATACTTATACTCACTTGTCTAATAAACTCTCTTAAACATATACGGAAAGATATAAACATTTTTATAAACGAATTTATACGGTGGTAGTTGTCATGCCACCAAAGAAAAAGCCATGAAGATAACTTGGAAACCAAAATGTTTTAATTTGATACAACGATGTCACATGCTTATTCTCTTTGAGATTGAATTTTGCAATTACTAATGGCCATTGTTGCTCAACTTCTTCAACCGACTCTAACTTATATAAGTTGTACAACTCACTGCACCAACTTGAATACTCACTTTTTAATACCGAAGTAAACCAACTACTAAACTTACCGGCGATAAGCCATATGCAAAATGCATGTTTAGTATAAGGCATCTCTGTTTCAATTGCTTGTTTCATCCAATCTTGATCGGTCAATATAGTTTTCGGAGACTTTTTAATCAATAGAGTAAAATTCTTAAAGTAAAGTAAATTTAAGAAATTTTAAGTCATATACTAATACTAAAAAGTTTCAAAAATCAAACATAAATATAGTTACCTTAAAGAGCCATTCGAATGTCTTTCGTTTTTCGTTACAGAGAAGTGCACACCCAAATAATATGGTTCTTCCATGATTGTCAATACCCATAAATATGCCAAATAGCATGTCATATGAATTCACCTTGTATGTAGTATCAAATACCACAACATCTCCATATGTTTGGTAAAGTTTAAAATAATGAGCATGACACCAAAAATATGCTCTAGCCTATTTTCATCATCTAGTGTAAATCCATATTGAAAATTAAAATGTTCATTTTTAGCATTTTTACACTACTCAAAAAGCTCTCTTGTATCATTCTTTGAATATAATATTTGATTTTTGGTAAAATAGTTATAAACATCCTTATTAAGAAAAGAAAGTTCTCTGGTCTCACATTCTTTTCAAGTTCCATCACCTGCATAATTTGTTTAACGGAAAAGCCCCCTTCTTTTAATAAAAGTATACGTTGCTCATCTTCTAAAGTATTTGTACGGTAAGATGGTAAAAAAACGAACCTGTTGAGTAGACAACAAAACATGATTATGCTCCGCAATAAACTTAGTGACTTGCCATTCTTCCGGAAAAATTTCGTTAATTCTTCTTAATGTTATGCGCATGTGGGCCTTGCATTCACATCTTGCATAGCCTCTGTTTCTTGACTTTTTTGTGTAGTCTTTTTAGGCTCCAGTTTTCCTTCACGATGACAAAAAATCCCGTCTTTTCCTATCTCCTTTCTTGCTTGTTCACAAACCTCCCTTTTCGAACGGAAAACCCATTCGTTTTTGCATAATTTTGATAAAAAACAAGAGCCTCTTCTTCACTTAGAAAACATTGACCAATGAATGGTTCGTCACAATTTTTTTTTTCTTGTTTTCATTTAGTTCTTCAATGACATCTTCTTCAATAAGAAGCTCATTCAAATCCAAAAGAACACGTCCATTCATTTGCAGAATAATAGTGCTTTATATTATTTGATCTTAAAAAATAGATAGAAAGGTAATAAAATGTGTTGTTTGATAGTGAATACTTATAAATAAAATGGTGGGAAATTAGAAGATATGAAATAGTAATTTTAGAGGGAAAAAATTTATCTAATAGTCATCTATGGAGGAAAGATTTAGAAGGGAAAAATATAATGTTAAATCATCATCATCATCATCGTACTCAGTATATCCCACCAATAGCAAAGCTATGGTAGGGTCTGAGGAGGGTAAGATGTAGACAGCCTTACCTCTACCCTATAAGGATAGAGAGGCTGCTTTCGGTGAGACCCCCGGCTCGATAGTAGTTTTGCATCAAGCCTTGTACATAAGGCACATAGCACTCAATCATCCCACCGGCTGATCGGTGCATGTACCCTTGTCTTTCGGCTATCAACGCCACTACATGATGCCTGATTAACCGTCCGTCACTTTTAACGTTATATGATAGTTATGAAGAGATGAATTCAATTAATAGAAAATTATAATTTCAACAAGACTATTCAGCTAATTAATGTTTTTTACATGTGCCTTTAGGGAACATGTTAGAAAATCCCTATTAGTTTTAGTGTCATCAATTTATTTTAGATGATTATAGGTTACTTATGACCAAAAGGAAATATGAATAAGATTTTTTACAGGTTAGAAGGTGCAGAGAGCACGCTTGTTCGAGGCTAATATGACTTTGTGGTTGTTTGCGCCACCGTAGTTGGGGTTCAAGGGTTAGTGCGAAATAGACACACTGATTTATGGATCGTTGGGCCTTTCATCAAAACGATGTAATGGTTCGCTTCTTATAAAAACACAGATTTTGGTCCATTTCGGGTTAGACACTTGAGATAAAAACATGCTCGCGTTCGTTATTTTCTAAACTGTTTGTTTTAGAATCAAATAACTCATCAAAATAATTTAATAAAATACTTAAACACGAAAGTGGTTACCAGGTTTGAAAATATTATAGCAGAATACAACCTATAAAGACAGATTTGGTCTTTAATTCGCTAATCTCTGGCTCCTAACAGGTGGGAAGGAGGAAAATACGAATTTGTGCATTTAGACATGTACTTACTGTTTACGAGTAGTATATCATGAAAAATCAAAACAAAACAAATCAAAACAAAACAAAACAAAACAATGTTTATGTCGTCTTGAGTACGTAAAGTAGTCGCATTTTTGGTATAAAGCCATTTTTGTGGTGCCCAATGTCTTGTTTTCCTTTCAGCATCATCTTGTCGGCATACAATTATGCATCAAATTATTGACATATAAAGGACATTTTTCCATAAGGAGTATTATAATTTATAAATAACAACCATAACCATATTCAACAGAATGTCACCCATAGCATGTCTCCAAGTAAGATTTGGAGAGGGTGGGATATATGTGAACCATACCTCTATCCACAGGTCGATACATTGGTTGCTTCAAAGGTAGACAAGAAAGTGTCAAGCAAAAGCCACTAGCCCCTAAGACAAACGAATGAAAAAATGGTACAAGCCCCTATAAGTCCTTAACGTTAATCCTATGTCTTTATGAAAAACCATTCCCGGACATGTTCCCGGCCATGTCCTCAAAGACGTGCAAGTCAGTCTAACAAGTCATACCTAATCAGCTCATCCTATGCCAGTTTGGTTCTGCCTCTAGCTCCTCCTTCTCCCCTCGACAATATAATAATCACAAATTATCAATGAATTTGTGTCAATGAATTTTGTGTACGTTTTTAAGTTTTTAACATAGTATTTCTAGTATTCGAATTAAGTTTTATTTAAATAAATGCTTGCGCATGTAATATTATAAATTTATGGTTGAATTAAATAGTAAAGGTAAACTATTATTCGATATGAGGTTTTGATTATCAAAATGTATATTGAAAATATTTCATGTGTAAAGGGTTTATTGATAATCAACAATAACCTACACTAGTACACCGAAATTCACTCAAGACTCTCCAACGGTGAAAGTATGTGCAAATCCGGTCATAGGTAGAGAATTCATCAGCGAACCTGAGACGGACAGTCACTCACAACGGCTGCCTATTATGACGGATTATCGGTGCCAAGCCACCGAATTCAACAATGAATAAATGAAATAACTTTTACAAACTAATCACCGACAACCGTTAAAAAAGTATTTTTTCTTTTTGTGATTTTGTTTATTATTTTTTTTATAAAAGTCTATATATTAATAAAAAAAACTCCATTATTTTTTCTCCCTCTTAACAATTCCTGGTCTCTTGTATGTTTTATCTGGCTACAAATGTGCGAATTTGACTAAAACAAAATTGACTAAAAGAAAAATGACTACATGCATGTTACTAATACAGAAGAAAATTTTTCCAAAGAGAAACAAGAAATATATCTTTGGACTTGTGGATATATAGACTTGACCAGCTATATATCTATTTTTTCTCTCGAGCTAGGACGTGTACAAAAATATACCATCCGTTTTCCTAGCATAAAAAAAATTGATTTATACAAATTATGCCGCATTTTGTGATATATACGCAATTCGAGTAACTAGCTAGTTTTAATCTCAAACTAGGTAATGTTGCATTACACTGGGTTGGTGTTGTTGGAATGTTATATGTGACGAATATAGTTAGCGTGTTGTCGCGGCGAACATGCATGATTTCGTTCGGTATTGGGTTACAGCACCAAAACTAAATACAAAAAATTCGTCCACATCTAAATATAACAAATTAACATATTTAACATTAAAATGCGCTGCAATAGAAAATCAATGTTAATTTGGTCGTGGCAAAGATTAACAGAAAAAACCCGTATGTTGCACCGTGGATGTAGATTCGTCGGTATCGAGTTACGGCTCCTGAACAAACAAACAAAAAATTGTCAACACTCATAAACAACAAATACATATATTGTAAAAAAAAATATGCATGTTGCGGCAGCCCAACACGAATTGGACGGTATCGACGGTAACAAAAGAACCCTTGCACGTTGCGGCGTCAAACCGACACGAATTCAGTGAGTATCGACAATATCAACAGCGACATCAAACTAACATGTATTGGGCGCTAGTGACGGTAACAAAAAAGCTTGAACATAGCCTTGTCTATGCGGCGCGAATTCGATCAGTATCAACAGTATCAAAACTAAATCATAAACATAAAATTCAAAAAAGAAAACAAATCTTTTTTAAAATAAATAAAATAAAAGGGCCAATAAGGTGTCGTCACATGGTATAATCACATTTCAGCGACACCAACGCATAACATTTAAACTTATACGAGGTTACAAACATGACGCGTTGCGTTGACGCCACGACACGTGGGTGATCGGTATTAATCAAGATTAGGTTCGTATGGTAACAATAGTAAACCAAAAAAATAATTAGTAAATGCCGAGAATACTATATGTTGTTGTTTTGATCGGTAGTAATGTGGTTAACCAGTTGATGTATGTTGCACGTTAGTATGTGTTGTTTTGAAACAGATTATGTATTCAGAAAATGTGTGTAGGTCCTAAGAACTGATCAAACAACAAGTTGTTGAATCAGTCTCACTACTATCTAGCATAAATCACTTGTAAGCAACCGAAATCTTGGATCTTGCGAGTGTTGGATTATTTTCAGAAATGGAAAGAAAGAGAGAGTATGGAGAGAGTTGGTGAGAGGATAAGGTTGAGATTTTTTAAAATGTTGTTTTAGCAGGTGCATGCTTCACCTTTTATAGGTGAAGCAATGCCATGCTTACTTTCATTATTCACTGCCCAATGGGCTCAATATTAGATAACCTCGGGCCTAAACATACAACCGACAAGCTAACTTGATACATCGTAAATAGAGTAAACAAATACAAAAGACTAATTAACAAAACGGGCCGCTACAATCTCTCTCTAGTCTTTAGTATTTGTTATGGTAGCTTTTGTTTTCAGTCGGTCTCGTAGTTGAAGCCTTCGTTGTTTTCATATAGTTGATTGTCAACAAGAAAATGAAAGAACTTGTTGAACTTCTCAACTATCATGTTAGTGTTGTCTCGACGAACGTATTCGATTGTGCCCAATGGAGAATTGTACAACTTCAACAGATTTTCTTTGTTGAGGGCGGCCATCTCGTGCTCATCAAAGAAGCGGAGGAAGTGCATCTGTTTGCAGTGGATGATAACTTCCCTGGTATTGTCGAACAGATGATGTTGATCAGGAATTGTTCTCCATGGTTGATTGGCCTACTATCTTTGTGTGTCTTGTATCTCCAGGCATTTCTTTTCATTCTTGAGATGGGATCAATTTCAGTTGGGTGACGTTACGACTTACCCTTATTGAGTTTGAAATTAGGATAGTCGTTCTTCCACTCTCGGCTCAGAAATCTCATAAATTATCCCTTCAACTTCTTCTCATTTGCACCTTGACCCACGAACCGTCTGAAGTAGTTCATGTCGAGATCAGACAGTGTATGCATGTCTGTGTAGTGCATATAGGTCAAATCCCCATTGGCACGACGGATTGCCCATGTATTGTTGGAAGCGTACCATTTGGGGAGTCGTCATGATAAGGGTAGAGAGGTTCTCGGAGACTGGAAACTCTGGTGATGTAGTGTATTTTCTTCATTCTTCTCCTTGACGGTTGAGAAGATTCGCCACCTGTTGCTGTTGCTGGAAGAGCCATTACCGACGGGCTTCTGAGTTTGATTCGCTCTTTCACCATGAACCGGAGTGTATGGGTTCGGTGAGTAGTTTATTCCATCATCCTCAACAGCCTCTTGAGCTGGAGTCTTAGTACCTGCACAAGTAGAAACGTTAATAATAGAGGCAATTTCTTCCTCTAGTGAAACATCAACATCCTTTATTTTCTTGGCGGGGTCATCATCGACAACATCCATTGGCGAGTCATCATGTGTTTGACTCGTTCCATTATCGCCACCAACACCACCATCACCATTTCCATCACCATTACTGCCACCGTGCGGTTCGTTGAAACTTTCATGATGATCGTGATACTCATTGTTATCCTCCTCATCATCTTCATTCTTATCTTCCTCATCCTTGTCCTCCTCATTCTCATCTTCCTCCTTGTTCACAATGCCGGTTAATACAACATCCGGATCAAAAACTGTAATGGTCTAAGCAGTCACAAGAGAAGCGACATTGGTTTCAACCATGCTAGAACCAACAATTGTACTAACGACCATTGCTGTTTCACTAATACCACCACCAACACCACTACCACTTGAAACATCAACAACTTTGACTCTACTACAGCTTGCGCCGTCCCTAGAACCAACATTGCGAGCATTAGCAACAAGACCGGGCAAGGCATATTGTCTCATTTTCCCTTTGCTATCATCATATCATCATAATCGAAGTCAGACCAGCTTCTGAAAACTGCTTTGATACGGTTCTTGAGATCTTCAATATCTTCATTTTTCAATTTCATCACCTCAACGGAAGCAAGATATCGGTTAATGAGAGCTTCATTGACCGTGTTTTGAGCAGTTGTAAAGCGGTTATGTTGCTCTATTTTGAGTCTAAGCCGTTCAATTTCAGCTCGCAAGTCGGCGTTTTCTCCAATCAATGTTCCAATGTTCCGTGAAGAATTGGATTGACCCTCCAACATACGGACCCGAGTGTTAAGTCCTTCAACTTCAATCATCATCTTGTCAACACCTAACTCTAACTCTCTCCTCAAATTTTGTGCAAGGTTTGATGAGAAAGGTAGATCCGTCTCAAGACGTGAAACCCTCGACTCAAGATGCGTCACCTCATCATGACGCTCAGCATTCAATAGTGATTGGTCAACAATGCGTGTTGATTTGGTTTCGAAGAGTCTCCATCCACAGACGTTGACTCTCAATCAGGGCTCTATCTACCTCCTTGTCTTTCTTCAACTGAGCAACCCTAGCAGCTAGAGTGTTTCTTTCTTTTATCACCTCATCATCCATGTCTTGTTGTTCTTTCACGAACTTGATCATCAGGTGTTCATGTTTCACTCTCGTCTCATTTGATTTATCAAGAGCCTGAATCCTATCATCCCAGTACTGGGGAATTCATGAACTTCCCACTGGATAAAGGAATGGCCGAGATGACGGGACTTTCGGTGATTGCTGGTGGTGTTATTGAATATATGGATTGTGGTGAGGTTTGGGTTGGCTTGGTTATGGTTTGGCTAGCTAAAGGTGGTTAGTAGGGGTGTTCAAAAATATCCGAATCCGAATTGGTATCCAAAATATCTAAAAATACGAATCCGAATTATCCGAAAATATCCGGATTCGGATTCGGATAGTAAGTCTGAA
Source organism: Bidens hawaiensis (assembly GCF_021521415.1). Lineage (NCBI taxonomy): Eukaryota > Viridiplantae > Streptophyta > Magnoliopsida > Asterales > Asteraceae > Bidens > Bidens hawaiensis. Next base: position 111,236 of record NW_027496379.1, on the reverse strand, counting down.
AATTTTCGGATATTTCGGATATCCGAAATATCCGAAAACTTGAATACATGTATTTCAATTATTTATTAGATATCATGTTATAAACAAGTTTTATGTTCAAACCCTACCATTCTTCAAAACTGAAACATTACCAGCGCCACTTCAAGCTCCATCCCTTCTAACTTTTTTTAGGTCTCTCCGCCGCTAGTCCTCCGATTGTGGTGACTTGTTGTTCCTCCGGTCACCGCCATATCTATCCGGTGGCGATAGACATCTGCAAAGTGGCGGTCGACGACTGGATGTCGACTTTCGAAGATTGCTTGTATCTTGAAACCAATTCCCACTCCCACCTGATGTTAACGATTAGTTCTATACACAGATATGTGCTAATATTTGTTCCTTTGGTTAATTACAAATTGATGAAAATGTAATATTATAGAATTTTTCAATGTAATTTATATTTCTTTACAGATTGATGAAAGCATTTGTGTCCTTTAATAGAATAGAAAGTTGGATTCTCGACATGTATTTTTAAGTTTGATTTTTTTCAAATTCGGATATCCATTTAATTATCCAAACGGAGATCCGAAATTTTGGGTATCCGAATTTCGGATATCCGAAATTTCGGATACAGATTCAGTTAGTCAACTTGATACATCGTAAATAGAGTAAACAAATACAAAAGACTAATTAACAAAACGGGCCGCTACAATCTCACTCTAGTCTTTAGTGTTTGTTCTGGTAGCTTTTGTTTTCAGTCGGTCTCGTAGTCGAAGCCTTCGTCGTTTTCATATAGTTGATTGTCAACAAGAAAATGAAAGAACTTGTTGAACTTCTCAACTATCATGTTAGTGTTGTCTTGATGAACGTTTTCGATTGTGCCCAATGGATAATTGTACAACTTTAACATATTTTCTTTGTTGAGGGCGGCCATCTCGTGCTCATCAAAGAAGCGAAGGAAGTGCATCTGTTTGCAGTGGACGATAACTTCCCTCGTATTGTCGAATACCCAATAGATGATGTTGAGCAGGAATTGTTCTCCATGGTTGATTAGCCTCTTATCTTTGTGTTTCTTGTATCTCCAGGCATTTCTTTTCTTTCTTGAGATGGGATCAATTTCAGTTGGGTGACGTTACGACTTACCCTTGTTGAGTTTGAAATTAGGATAGTCGTTCTTCCACTCTCGACTCAGAAATCTCATAAACCATCCCTTCAGCTTCTTCTCACTTGCACCTTGACCCACGAACCGTCTGAAGTAGTTCATGTCGAGATCAGACAGTGTATGCATGTCTGTGTAGTGCATGTAGGTTAAATCCCCACTGGCACGACGAATTGCCCATGTCTTTTTGGATGCATACCATTTGGAGAGTCGTCATGATAAGGGTAGAGACGTTCTCGGAGACTAGGAAACTCTGGTGATGTAGTGTATTTTCTTCATTCTTCTCCTTGACGGTTGAGAAGATTCGCCACCTGGAAGAGCCATTATCGACGGGCTCCTGAGTTTGATTCGCTCTTTCACCACGAAGCGGAGTGTCTGGGTTCGGTGAGTAGTTTATTCCATCATCCTCAACAACTTCTTGAGCTGGAGACTTGGTAACTGCACAAGTAGAAACGTTAATAACAGAGGCAATTTCTTCCTCTTATGAAACATCAACATCCTTTATTTTCTTGGCGGGGTCATCATCGACAACATCCATTGGCGAGTCATCATGTGGTTGACTCGTTCCATTGTCTCAACCAACACCACCATCACCATTTCCATCACCATTACCACCACCGTGCAGTTCATTGAAACTATCATGATGATCTTGATACTCATTGTTATCCTCCTCATCATCTTCATTCTTATCTTCCTCATCCTTGTCCTCCTCATTCTCATCTTCCTCCTTGTTCACAATGCCGGTTAATACAACATCCGGATCAAAAACTGTAATGGTCTAAGCAGTCACAAGAGAAGCGACATTGGTTTCAACCATGCTAGAACCAACAATTGTACTAACGACCATTGCTGTTTCACTAATACCACCACCAACACCACTACCACTTGAAACATCAACAACTTTGACTCTACTACAGCTTGCGCCGTCCCTAGAACCAACATTGCGAGCATTAGCAACAAGACCGGGCAAGGCATATTGTCTCATTTTCCCTTTGCTATCATCATATCATCATAATCGAAGTCAGACCAGCTTCTGAAAACTGCTTTGATACGGTTCTTGAGATCTTCAATATCTTCATTTTTCAATTTCATCACCTCAACGGAAGCAAGATATCGGTTAATGAGAGCTTCATTGACCGTGTTTTGAGCAGTTGTAAAGCGGTTATGTTGCTCTATTTTGAGTCTAAGCCGTTCAATCTCAGCTCGCAAGTCGGCGTTTTCACCAATCAATGTTCCAATGTTCCGTGAAGAACTGGATTGACCCTCCAACATACGGACCCGAGTGTCAAGTCCTTCAAATTCAATCATCGTCTTGTCAACACCTAACTCTAACTCTCTCTTCAAATTTTGTGCAAGGTTTGATAAGAAAGGTAGATCCGTCTCAAGACGTGAAACCCTTGACTCAAGATGTGTCACCTCATCATGACGCTCAGCATTCAATAGTAATTGGTCAACAATGCGGGTTGATTTGATTTCGGAGAGTCTCCATCCACAGACGTTGACTCTTAGTCAGGGCTCTATCTACCTCCTTGTCTTTCTCCAACTGAGCAACCTTAGTAGCTAGAGTGTTTCTTTCTTTCATCACCTCATCATTCATGTCTTTTTGTTCTTTCACGAACTTGATCATCAGGTGTTCATGTTTCACTCTCGTCTCGTTGGATTTATCCAGAGCCTGGATCCTATGAATGAACTTCCCACTGGATAAAGGAATGGCCGAGATAACCGGACTTTGGGTGATTGCTGGTGGTGTGATTGAATATATGGATTGTGGTGAGGTTTGGGTAGGCTTGGTTATGGTTTGGCTAGCTAAGGGTGTGGTTAGTAGGGGTGTTCAAAAATTTTCGAATCCGAATTGGTATCCGAAATATCTAAAAATCCGAATCCGAATTATCCGAAAATATCAGGATTCGGATTCAGATAGTAATTTTGAAAATTTTCTGATATTTCGGATATCCGAAATATCCGAACACTTGAATACATGTATTTTCAATTATTTATTAGATATCATGTAATAAACAAGTATTACATTCAAACCCTACCATTCTTCAAAACTTAAACATCACCAGCGCCACTTCAAGCTCCATCCATTCTAACTTTTTTTAGATCTCTTCGCCGCTAGTCCTCCGATTGTGGTGACTTGTTGTTCTTCCGGTCACCGCCATATCTAGCCGGTGGCGATAGACATCTACAAACTGGCAAGAGACGACTGGATGCTGACTTTCAAAGATTGCTTGTATCTTGAAACCAATTCCCACTCCCACATGATGTTAACGATTAGTTCTATACACAGATATGTGCTAATATTTGTTCCTTTGGTTAATTACAAATTGATGAAAATGTAATATTATAGAATTTTTCAATGTAATTAATATTTCTTTACATATTTATGAAAACATTTGTGTCTTTTAATAGAATTGAAAGTCGGATTCTTGACATGTATTTTTAATTTTGAATTTTTTTCAGATTTGGAAATCTATTTAATTATCCGAACGGAGATCCGAAATTTCGGGTATCCAAACTTCGGATATCCAAAATTTCGGATACAGATTCGGATATTGAAATCCACTATCCAAAAGGTCCGGATATCTGAAGTTCGGATATCAGAAACTCCATATATCCGATTTTGAACACCCCTAGTGGTTAGCACTAGAGGTAGGCTTGTGGGTTTGGTGGATATTTGGGTAAGGCTGGTTATGGGTAGGGTAGTAGGTGAGGCAGTAAAGGTAGTCGACCAGAAGGTGGTTCCCCTAAGTGGTGATGTAAAGCTGGAGCTAAATAGGGATGATATTGGTGAGGTAGTCCTAGGTGGGGGGATAGGTGTTGGCCGGGTGATGTATGGGTAGGCTCGGTTTCGGGTTTGGTTATCAGTGGTAAGGGAAGACCTTGTATGGGTTGGTCTTTGTGAGTGGGGGATTGTTTGGGAGAGGTTATTGGTGAGTCGTGGAGTTTCCTAGATGTGGGTTTGGTTTTGGTTTTGAGTCTCGACACTTGAACTTGTTTGCTTCTTAAGATTTCTATGGTGTGGGACATGGTGGTTGGTGAGGCTTGGTGTTAGTCAGCTTGGGTGGTTTGTGGGGGTTGTGTCACAGTGGAAGCAGTAGGAAAGATTATCTTAACTGATCTAGGCATCTTTGAAGGCCCAGACTTCTTGGAGTACGTGGCTTTCTTCAAATGTTTAAGAGGCCGCTCGGGTTCCTCTTCTTCTTGAATAGCATGAAATCAATGCCCCACGCATCGAAAACCTCACAAACTTGAATAGCATTCTGGGATATTTCATTTCGCGATGAAATATTGCCGACACGTTGGCAATGATCACAACTCCTAACAAACGCATGCACGTCCTTAAAGATAGAAGGCAAATAAAAACCAGAATCGAACACTTTCTTTGCTGTCGAACTCGCACTGTGGTGACCTCCTGTCGGTCCCACATGACAATGGCTCAAAATCTTCCATCCCTCCTTAGCATCTACATACCTCCTAATTAGTTGATCAGCACCGATAAGGAAAAGATACGGGTCGTCCCATAGATAGAACTTAACATCAGCAAAGAATTTCTTCTTTTGCTGGTAAGGTATATTTGGGAGGTACCCGTCAGCAAGATAGTTCGCGAAGTTAGCGAACCATGGTAAACTCTCCTCATGTGTCGTAACAAACATGAGACTCTCTGTTAGAAAATGATCGTCAATCCTGACCCCCAAATCTCCTAACTCAGCTCCCTCTAGACGCGAAAGATGATCGGACGCCAGATTCTCGGCCCCTTTTTATCACGGATCTCAATATCAAACTCTTGAAGCAACAAGATCCATCGGATAAGACGAGGCTTAGCATCCTGCTTGCTGAAGAGATATCGAATAGCAGCATGGTCCGTGTACACAATCCTCTTGGACAGAACTAGATATGACCTAAATTTATCGAATGCAAACACCACAACTAAAACATCTTTCTTGGTGGTGGTATAGCCCTCCTGTGCACCGTTTAAGGTCCGGCTAGCGTAGTAAATCGGATAGAAGTGTTTATCCTTCTGCTGTCCAAGAACCGCTCCGACTGCGAAGTCGCTCGCGTCACACATCAACTCGAATGGTAACAACCAGTCGGGAGCAACCATGATCGGGGTGTTAACGAGTTTGTCTTTCAGAAGATCAAACGCCTCGATACACTGCTCAGAAAAGACGAATGAAGCATCCTTCTCCAGAAGTTTGGTCATGGGTCTCGCGATTTTAGAAAAATCTTTGATGAACCGGCTGTAGAACTCAGCATGACCTAGAAAACTTTGAATGGATCTCACAGAAGTGGGCGGGGGAAGATTAGAAATGGTCTCAACCTTTGCTCGGTCAACCTCTATCCTCGCACTCGAAATCTGATGCCCCAAAACAATGCCCTCGCGAACCATGAAATGACACTTCTCCCAGTAAAGGACTAGGTTGGTGTCAACATAGCGGGACATCATCCTCTCAATATTAAACAAACAATGATCGAAGGAACTCAAAAATACAGAAAAATCGTCCATAATCACCTCCATGGAGTCCTCGATCATATCATGGAAAAATGGCGACCATACACCTCTGGAATGTGGCCAGAGCGTTACAAAGTCCGAACAGCATACGTTTGTAGGCAAACGTTCCGTAAGGGTAGATAAAAGTGGTTTTCTCCTGGTCATCGGGAGCTATCGGAACTTGGAAATACCAGGAGAAACCATCTAAGAAGCAGTAGTACTGCTGACCTGCCAAACGCTCCAACATCTAATCAATGAAGGGTAAAGGAAAGTGGTCTTTCCTGGTGGCATCATTCAGTCTACGATAGGCGATGCAGACTCTCCATCCAGTCACAGTTCTAGTGGGAATGAGCTCGTTCCTCTCATTGATGACGACAGTCATGCCACCCTTTTTAGGAACCACTTGAACTGGACTTACCCAAACACTATTAGAAATGGGGAAAATGATCCCCGCATCAAGGAGTTTAATGATCTCTTTCTTCACAACCTCTTGCACTTTCGGATTAAGCCGCCTTTGCGGCTGAACGAAAATTTTGAAATTTTCCTCCATGAGGATTTTATGAGTGCAAAACGAAGGGTTGATACCCTTAATGTCGATAATCTTTCATGCAATCGCCTCTTTGTGCTCTCGTAGCACCCTCAACAACTTCTTCTTCTCGACCTCCGTCAAAGCAGATGCAATGATAACCGACAGCTTCCTCTCTTCATCTAAAAACACATACTCCAGATGGGCAGGCCAATTCTTAAGCTCTAAGGAAGAAGGAGGACTCTCGACAGAAGGTTGGTCCATCGGATCGTCTCGTACGATCTCGGCAGACACGCCAGATTCAGGGCTATGTGACTCGGTGTCGTCACCCAAGGGCTGATCGGTCATGGTAACCATCTCAATCTCTGGAATCTCCCTATCGAGAATCTGGATGTCGGAGGCAGACCCTCCACAGATCTCACTGAAAAACTCCCCAACATGTTCCAAGATGGTATCAATGAAGTATAAGGAGTCATCAGCAGACTTGGGGTGTTTCAGTGACTGTCGAACGTCAAAGATGACGTTCTCATCCCCAACTCTTAAAATCGACTTACCCTCGCAGACGTCTATCAACGCCTGTGCAGTGGCAAGGAATGGTTGGCCCAAGATAAGTGGGACACTATCATCATCGTTCATGTCCATGATGACAAAGTCCACCGGGAAGATGAACTTGTCGACACGAACAAGCATGTTCTCGACCACCCCTCTAGGGTATTTCACAGAACGATCAGCAAGCTGGATACTCATCCGGGTTGGAAGTGGTTCGCCTAAACTCAACTTGCGATACACGGAATACGGCATGAGATTAATACTGGCACCAAGATTCGTCAGTGCATAAACCACTGTATCATCACTCAAGATGCAGGGAATCGTGAAACTCCCAGGATCAGACATCTTTTCTTGTAACTTTCTCTGCAAGATTACAGAGCAACTAGCACTCAACGGGATGGAAGACACCTCAGCTAACTTCTCCTTATTTGAAAGAATATCCTTAAGGAACTTTGTATATTTCGGCATTTGAGTGAGTGCCTCAAGGAACATAATGTTAAGGTGAAACTGCTTCAAAAGATCAAGGAATTTGGAGTTCTGCTCCTCGTCTCTATTCCTGCGGAGTCTCCCGGGATATGGAAGTCTAGGTTTGTAGACTCTCGCTGGTGTGCTGGGTAACTGCTGGTCCTCGGCCTGTGCTGTACTTCCTAGGCTGCGCCTCTGATGCACCTTGGCCGGCGGAGACTCCAACTGAATCTCCTCGTTCACTTGCTCCTCTACATCTACTGCAGGCTCTTTAATGACTCCTCTCGTCGCCTCCTGACTCACAGGCTCGCTACGTGCCCCTGTACCGCTCCTCGTCGTTACAGCCTTAGTGAACGCCTTTGGATTTTTTTCGGTATAACTTGGAAGTGTTCCTGGCGACCTCTCATTTAATCTAATCGCAATCTCTCCCATCTGACGCTCGAGATTTTGAATTGACGCTCCCTAGTTTCTCATGAATGACTTATGCTCCCGAAATTTCTCTTGAGTCTCTTTGTGACGGGAGTCCTCTAGAGTCATAAGCTGCGACAACATCTGTGTCTGCTGTGCCATCATCTCCTCTAACGTGGGCTTCTTCTCCCCACTACTCGCTCCCTAACCGGAATCCTGGAATAGACTCTGACGTTGCTAGAAGCCGGGCTGATTTCCGTTCCACCAGTTGGAATTTTGATTACCTCTCCATCCCAAATTATAAGAATTGAAAGTATTTTGATTTCGGTTCGGATTACTAACAAAGTCTACTGCCTCCTCCTGGAAACCTATGGGGCACTGAACGGTATCATGCCCTCCTCTACAGATCTCGCACAGCTTACTCATCACCTGCAAGTCCTTCACGATCTTCGCCAACGCCTCAACCTGTGCCACAAGTGCGGTGCTCGTGTCGACCGGATGCATGCCGCGTGATAAGGAGTCGACGGTCTTGGTGCTCTTAGCGGGTGGTCGCTGGTATCCACTCATCGCTAACCCGTTAAACAAAGCAATGCACTCATCTGTATCCTTCGTCGTCAATAAGTTGCCTCCCGCAGCCGTGTCGAGCATACTCTGAGTCGCGTATGTCACTCCGTTATAGAACTTCTCAACAACTGCCCAGTCTTGCAGGCCGTGGTTCAGACATAAAGCTAGTAGATTTTTGAATCTCTCCCATGCCTCGTAGAATCTCTCGGTGTCCTCCATCTAGAAAAAATGAATCTGGTTACCGCAAACGAGCGGTCTTAGCCGGAGGATCGTATTTCTCAAGAAACTGTTCTGCATGGCGGCCCAAGTAGCAATGGATCCCTGTGGGAGGGACTCAAGCCACAAACTCGCATGATCAACGAGTGAGAATGGAAAGACGTGGAGTTTGATGGCGTCTTCGGATACGCCGGCAAGATGAAACGTGTCGCAAGTACGTGCAATGCGAGTGAGATGAGAATGTGGGTTTTCTTGGGGAAACCCGTGAAATTGAGCAGAATGAGAGATGGTGTTCTCAATGTTTGATGGAATCTGCCAATTTGTGTTACCTGCGATGGCCGGTGGATCAATGCTGGATCTCGCGCTTTCATCGACCGGACGTGCCCGGTCTGCAACTGTCCTCCTTTGTGGTGCGTCGCCCATAGTCCTATCCCTAATGACGGATTCAGAAAAAGTAGGAGATGAGGACGTATTACAACGGGCATAGAAGAACTAGAACACGGTCTGGTACGACGTCTCTCTCGCAACTCTCTCTGGTTTGGAAAATCCCTCAGATTCAGGCAGTCCTAGAGATCGAGTACATCGCATACAACTATTAAGATAAACAAAAGAAACTAAAATTAGCTAAACTATTTAAACTAAGAAAAAGAAAAACGAGTAGCAAATAAGGTAAGTCCTAACTCGAGTTGTTCTCAATACGCCTCAAACCGTGTCCCTGGCAAAGGCGCCAAAAACTTGTTGTGTGTCTAATGATGCTCTTTTTATGGAACTCACAACTAAGCTTTAAATTTATAAAACGGACTTTCCTAATAAAACTACACACAACCGGCTTGTGTACCGATCGTAAGTAATATAGAACTAAGGAAGTCCGAGTATCGAACACGAGGACACGTGAAAACGTCTATGATCACTAACCCTAGACAAGACCTTCCTAAGAATAATACTTTTTTAAATGATTTTTAATAATTAAACTACTTGAGCTAACTTACTTTAACTAAATTAAAAGACTTAACTCAACAAAACTTAACGAAACTTTACGAATGACTTACAATGGAGAAAACGTCTACCTAGGTAAGAATCATATTGAAGGTCTAATAAGCTAATGGATTGAATAATCTCACGATACCAGTATCTAAGGATGACACAACTAAGGTTCGCTCAAGAAAGCTAGATCACCTCTCGGTCTCACTAACAAACCCTAACTTACAATTAACTGATTTTAAGAACAAACCGGGAAACGAATTTCTAAAGTGTTCTAATGTCGACTCTCCTCTCAGTCTCACCGACACACGACCCTAATGGAAACGAATACTACACAACCAAGGATAGAGGAAAAATTTGGTTTAACTTAATCTAGATCAAGTAATCGCTCACAAACCCAAACCCGACAAGAACCGAACCCGCTCTAGCGCGATCCTAATCCTAACAAGTAAAAGCTATGAGACGACCTTACTTCCTATCACCTCTTGGTCTCTAAGAAGGTGCTTACCCGCTGAATTCAATTAATTAACACACCCAACTAAACCCTACAGTTGTACACCCTGCAAACAATCTCTAAACACAAAGTAAATAATCGAACAAGCAACAATTAATCAAAACTAATTCAATCAATCGAAGAAAGGGGTTTATGAGTGTAATTAATAAAATCACAGCCACTAAACACAACCTAATTCAATATTAAACCAAACTTTCATTAACAAATCAAGTCACGATGATCTAACAATCCCTAAAACTCACTAAAACCTAACAATATTCATCAAACCTAGGTAGAACTAACAAGTTTAGCTTAACATAACTTTTGGAAAATAGCAAATACTTATTGTAAACATCATAAAACTCAACCAATTCATAATTAAACTCATTCAATAATCAGAATTAATCAAGCACAACTCAATCTTCAATTCAAATGCAAAACAATTCATGTTTAAAGATCAAATCAACAAGTTATGAACCTTGAACAAGAAAGCAAAGTTTATTAGAGTTATACTATCAGTTATGGCTGAAATAAACGATGAGGAATGATGCTATCTACTGTCCCAAGTCTCCCTTGATGTTATTCTTCTTCTCCTGGCCGCCACACACCTCCACAAAACTTTTTTTCTTCCTTCTTGGCTGCTGCAGATTGCGATCGGCTCTAGGGGGCTGCTCTAGGGTTTTTTTTTTTTTAATTATCTTAATATAATAAAAAGTAAGGCTTGTATCTTGTGGGCTTGTGTCGAGCCTTGAGTTTATTCTTCAAACTTGATCATAAAGGCCTCCAATGTCTTCAAAAACCCGAACCTTTTTCTCTAGTAAAATTCATAACCTACACAATTATTAAACTTTGTAAAATCATGCACAAACAAGCCATAACTATTATTTATTATACGATTAAGTACTTAAAACGTGATAAAAAGGTGCGAAAAATAGGTGTGTTTGCGCAAAGCTTGCGCATACGTTTTTTAATGAAACATATTCGAGAAAATAAACAGTCTGCAGATGACAATGTTTGCACATAATTTGCATGGTGCATACAAAAGAGACTGCACGAGCTTTTTTTTTAAAAAACAAACAACATCTTAAGATCAACATGACTCACTTTTCATCCCGCCTCTCTTATTACTTTTTTGTATTCCCCTGTTCTTCGGATACAATTCGATCCTTCTACGGCCAAATCTCAATTTGTGGAAAGCCTTCGATGGCTTCCTTATGAAAACATCCATTTTTATTTGGGTATAGACGGTATCTCTTTATTCTTCGTGATATTGACCACATTTCTGATCCCTATTTGCATTTTAGTGGGTTGGTCTGGTATGAGAAGTTATGGGAAAGAGTATATTACAGCATCTCTAATTCGCGAATTTCTAATGATCGCCGTGTTCCGCATGCTGGATCCTCTACTATTCTATGTTCTTCCCGAAAGCGTGCTAATCCCTATGTTGTGCGGAGCTGAGCATCTTCCTATTAGGTTAATAACCTTCATTCCAACTCTTTGACCACCCTTCTCAAATTAAATAACTTAAAACAATAACTAAAATAATCTTGTATACATACACATTATTTAATTAAGATTTCACGATTAAAAGGTTTATAAGAGAAAAAAAATGTTCAGTGTTCATATCATCAAACGCTCTTCTATGCAAGTAGTGAGGAGTACCTAGATTCGCCAGATGACATTGATGATCCTTTCCAACTTGCAACGAATATTGGTGATCCTTTCCCCCACGTTAGAGATAAAACAATTTTCTCTCTCGGCTGAAACAAATATAGTGGGGGCCACTGAGTGAATGTTAGGTGGGTTCATTAAAAGTACTATAAATAATTGTGTTTGTATCTTCTTATAACACTACGCTCTTTACTTATGTTGTTCAATTAATGTTTTGGTTTTCTATATGAACCATTTTCATAACAAACGAGTTTAAAAGGTGGCCCAGAAATGAAACAACATATTCACCTCTATAGGATATAACAAAGCATAATTGGTAACTTAATTCCATTAATTACTTTTTACTGGATTTTTAGTTACAATATATTTTATAAACACTAAGAAGTTAAATGTATAAAAGAATAACCAATCTAAAAAAACGTGATAATATTTGAAAAACTATTATGACATAACATGACGATCGATTTTAATCATAAAAGCCGGTCGGTGGCTGGTCCTAGTGGCTGGGCACTCCCAAAAAGTGTACGTACTAGCCAAAATAATTGGTGCTATTACTATGCACACAACAAAATATCTCGAGTGGTCCAATATGAATTTTAATCGAATTAATTTTTATTTTAGCAATATGAAAGTTTTTAGTTATAGATTTTTTTCGAAGTTTAGAAATATTAACCGAACCTCTCATAACCGTAATTTTACTTGTTTTCATTTCACACCAAAGAAGCTTTCTATGTTGTACGGAGGTTTGACAATTCGTGTAATCATTAAATGGTATCCTTATAAAATAGCAAACCAAACTTAAATGGTATCCTTATAGAATAGCAAACCAAACTTAAACCTTTTTGCATTCATCGTAACCACAAATGAAGGTTCATACACTTGTTACCTTATCTTCTTCATCATGCCTTTGGTTTCTCTTTGTTTCATCACTCTGCAGCCTGTGTTCATGTAATCAAAACTCAGATCCTCCTATACTATGCATACCAAGTGAGCGACTGGTGCTTATTCAGCTCAAGAACAATCTCATCGATCAAGCAAACCGTCTATCTTCTTGGGTAGGCAAAGACTGTTGCAGTTGGTCCGGTGTGGTCTGCAACAATTTGACTGGTCATGTCCAAGACATTCGTCTTCGAGGACCCGACGATAGCATTCACGGTCATTGTCATGGTTCTTATGACACCGTTGAAGAATTAGAAGAAGCATCCAAACAAATGTTAGGAGGAACCATAAGTCCTTCGGTGACCAAGTTATCACAACTCACGCATTTCGACATAAGCTGCAACGATTTTGGATCGATCCAGATTCCAGCCTTCCTTGGTTCTTTCCAGAACCTAAGATATCTTAACATCTCAAAATCACAATTCAGTGGGGAAATCCCATATCAACTTGGAAATCTATCAACACTACGTGTTCTTGATCTTCATGGCGATCTCATATCTAGTGGTATGCATTCAAAAAGTTTGAAATGGCTAAATGATCTTAAAGAGTTGCAACACCTGAATATGAGTGGCATCGACCTATCAGGAGCTTCAGACTGGTTTCAGGTTATAAGCAAACTCCCTTCTTTGCTAGAAATACACTTTTCTTCATGCGGGTTGATTAGACTTCCTGGTAATCCAAGTTCAGTTAGTTTTACATTCCTTAATGTACTGGATCTTTCCTTCAACTTATTCCCTGATAGTTTGTTGCCTAGCTGGATTTACAGTCTACATAACTTAGTTTCATTAGATCTTACTGGTTGCTTCATTGGTGGTCTAAGTCCCGGAACTGACAATGGTTTCCATAGCATGCCTTCTTTAAGGACTCTTAGTGTTTCAGGCAACGCTTTTCTGAATTCTTCTTCGTTACTGAATGAATTGTCTAGCTTAAGGAATATTCGTTTTCTAGATGTTAGTAACTGCAATATATCTGCTCCAATTCTTGGCAACTTACAAAACTTGTCTCTGATTGTGCATCTCGACATGTCGAATAACCAAATTGTTGAGGAGATACCAAAATCTTTAAGTAATCTTTGCAATTTGGTTACCCTTGATCTGCAATCTAACAACTTCTACGGAAATGTGTCGGAACTTCTAGAAAGATTTTGTGAATGTGGGTCACCTAGACTAGAATTATTAGCCTTAAGGGGAAATTATGTGGTTGGCCAACTTCCTGAAAAACTAGGTAGATTGAAGAATCTTGGAAGCATTGATCTTGCTTATAATAAAATAACAGGGACCATTCCTGATTCTGTAGGAAATCTGTCTCTCTTGAAAACATTCCAAATGAATATAAATCAACTGACAGGTTCTATCCCAAATACCATTGGTGGTTTGTCATCATTGAATTTCTTGGATCTATCGTATAACAATTTGAATGGAAGTCTTCCTGAAAGCATTGGGCGACTCGAGGAACTAGTTTTTTTAACTGTTCATCATAATTCGTTAACAGGAATTGTGACTGAAAAACATTTATCCAATTTAACATCCTTAACAACTTTGTGGATTGGGGACAACAAGTTAGTGTTTAAGTTAAATGATAAAAACTGGGTCCCCCCTTTCCAGCTCATAGTGTTAAGAATAGGTTCATGCGGTTTAGGCCCTCAATTTCCTTTATGGATTCAGTCACAAACAAGCTTAGCAGAAATAGATTTGGCCAACACAAACATATCAGACACCATCCCTAATTGGATTTGGACTACATTCTCTAGTGTAACATTATTGAACATGTCCCACAACAACATTCAAGGGAAGTTGGGAAATGTTAGTTTTCTTGCACCGGGTGCAGTACTAGATTTAAGTTTCAACCGTTTTCATGGTGTGTTACCTGGTCATTTCAATAGACCTGACTTAGATTTCCTAGATCTTTCGTCCAATGATCTCTCAGGATCTATAGAACAGTTCTTGTGTTTTGGCATACAAGAGCCGCGTCAGTTAAGAGTTCTTAATCTCGCAAACAATAGCATGTCAGGTGTTATCTCAGATTGTTGGATGCACTTGGAATTCTTGGCCATTTTAAACTTCGAGAAAAACCAGTTTTTGGGTACGATACCATCCTCTCTAGGAAATTTGTCTTCCCTATTATCGTTGGATTTGCGTAATAACAAACTATCCGGGAACTTACCCGTGTCGTTATTGAACTCCAAGAGCTTGATAATCATTGAGCTAGCAGAAAATGAGTTGGTGGGAAGAATACCGGCATCAATAGGAAGAGACAATACAAGTCTGAAACTTCTAAGTCTTCGTTCTAACAAACTAGAAGGTAATATCCCAGAAGAAATATGTCACCTCAGTTCCATACAGATCATGGATTTTGCTCATAATATTCTTTCTGGGAGCCTACCAACATGCTTTACAAACTTCACTGCCATTTCTGGAAGTGAAACATTAAGTCAATTTCTTCTTTATGACACTCTTTTCCAGAATCAAGTTCTAGGCAGTGCATCATTGGTGACAAAGGGTCGAGTTTCTACATATAAAAACATTCTTTTCCTGGTGACTACAATAGACCTTTCCAATAACAAGTTTTCAGGGTCAATTCCTGATGAACTTGTTTCACTTTTGGGCTTACGGTACCTGAATCTGTCACAAAATTATTTAACAGGACAAATTCCCAACTCGTTCGTCAAAAATGGAAAGCTTGAATCTTTAGATCTGTCACTAAACCATCTTGATGGAAAATTTCCCTCAAGCTTATCAGCGTTAACCTCTTTAAGCTTTTTGAACGTATCTTACAACAATCTTGTAGGAAGAATCCCAACAGGCCCTCAACTTCAAACCTTCAACGAGTCAAGTTTTGTTGGAAATAAACTATGTGGGAGTCCTCTACCAGCGTGTTTACCAAATGCCAACGATCCCGGTCGAACTAACGAGGAAGATGATGAATCTAATGGCATTGATTGGATCCTAGTGATATTTACGCTTATTGGATTGGTTATTGGTTTTTGGATCGTGGTTGGCCCATTGATTGTTAACAAACGATGGAGAAAGACTTATTATCATTTTCTTAAAGGAATCTGGATCAAGCTTCAAAATTTCATTTTTATCATATTCCCATGTAAGTCTTCACCTATATTTAGTTTTCTGTTTTATTTTGCTTATAAAATACGTTATACTGTCAAAATTAATATTCAAACTATAGAAAAATAATTAGGTTCATGCCATCTATTTCTAAACAGTTCAGTAAGGATGTATTTAATATCTTTGTTTTGTATCTAAACTAAACAAAGACAAAACATCAACCTAAAAACCCACATGCATATGTATTGGATTGCAATATAGAAAACTTTATGGGAAAGTATAGGAGTTCATAGTTTGATCTGGCGGATTGTACGTAACATGTAGGCTTTAAAAGGCATGAGCCAAGTCATGAAGTTTTTAGCTCAATTGATCAAGTTCAACAATTTGATTTATCGCAATACAATATACGGTGATCAGCCCAAAGGTTAGTAGTCAAAACTAAAGACATGGTTTTCCTATTGATTGATTCTCCTGTTGACAAGAATGAATGCAGCCTGGCTTTATGTTTCTCATTGCAATTACTTGTAGGCTTTCATCAGGAGTCCTCTTCAGAAGCTAGCAGCTGGACTCATAAAATTTATAAATCTGATTATTGATCAGCAAGAAGTGGGTATATATCAGCTTAAAACTAAGTATTTGTTGATATTCACTGATAAGCCTGAGGGAACATTGGTAATGGCTTTAAAAATATGAACAGTTTAGAAGATGTGTTAATGCTGGTAAAATTATGTAATATATATTTACATTTAGAAACGTAAGGAATATAAATAAATCTGAAATTTCAAACTTAATTGGTCCAATAATAACCCCATGACTTTTCTTATGGGAGGTCGGGAGTTCGAGTGTCTTTGGAACATTTTGTTGTGGGTTGAGCCAGGGTTTTTCCAGATATCTGTAACATTTCTGTGTATTAGAACTATTTATTTTATTTGTTCAAAGTGTCGATATTTTTTCTACTGAATATCCAAACTTAAGAATTTAGCAGTCAGATTTTTTTATAATTGTGAATGTGAATACATGAAAGAAAAACCTTGAATGTGAGACTAGAAGTGGCGGTGGAGAGATTTACGAGAATAGTGAAGCTGCACAAAACATCAATAAAAGAATCTTAAGACTCAACGGATAGTTCTTTTCAAGTAAGGGAGAATGATGAGGACAGATCACCCAATTAAGAAAATAGTACACGGGTCAATGTTTAGAAGATTTCAGTGATTTTTCCTTTTAAAAGAAAATCATCAGTTACCTGATTATTGTCTAATTTACTTAATATTGTGCTTATCTCAAATATTAATGACATGTCATCACTAAAGTAGGGTAATATCGTCAGTATAGACTACATCTATACAGACCCGATGTCATCAATATAGGGTCGCTTCAATATCAATAATATGGGGTAAGCTTGTTAATAAAAGATGGAGTATTTACTTTTTAACTAATATGGCTCACTGCGGTTGAGATTGTTTCGACACAAACGATAATCGAGCTAACGAATTTGTAGAAGAAGAAACAGGAGGAGTTAAACCTTCAAATCAATAGCTATGTTTTCATTCATCCGATCCGTATATTTGCACAATTAGACTATTCACTACAACCCATAATCAACATTTACAGTTAACCCCTTTCACTTATTTGATACCTAACATACATGGCTCACAATTGGTGGAGGTGGCTCAAGGTGGCTCATGGCGCGCAGTGGAAATAAGTGGTTGGGGAAAATGTTTCATTGTGGGTTCGGGCAAAAATTATTTAAAGAGAGAGAGAGACAGAGTGTGGTGGGGGATGAACGTGCTGATTAACCTTATCTGAGGTTTAGGGCTTGTTTAACCCTATTAAGACCACAATGTTGTCACCACGTACATGCTGAGTCATACAACACTTTTTTCATTATTAATGATACAAAAGATATTTATTTAATTAAGCTACGTCGGAGACACATGTTCCGGACATGCTTGCACATATGGCGTTGTTCAAGATTAATACAAAAGATATTTATTTAATTAAGCTACGTCGGAGACACATGTTCCGGACATGCTTGCACATATGGCGTTGTTCAAGGTATTGACTAATCCGGAATAAAAGTAAAATAAATAAAAATACCCTGTAGCAACGACATGTCGTCCCAAAAAGCCAAAAAACAAAAAAAATTTCACCATCCTATGCTAACGACATGCCGTCATTGTAGCCAATCCTATGCTGACGACTTTTTGTCATCACTAATGCTTTGTTGTATAAGATAACATTTCTTATAGTGTCTTCTACACGGCCTTCTTCACACCTCTAGAACCCTTGGTCTCTTATATATGCAAACTTCAATTCATTCCACACTTTCCATAATTGGTCATGTAGAACATGTGAATATTAGGTTGGGATTTTCTACATGTGCTCTAAAGACCCTCTAAAGGCAAATGTAAGGAATATTAATTAAGTGAATATTCTTGTTAAAATTATAATTTTCTATTAATTGCATTAATCTCTTGATAACTATCATATTTAACATTATAGTTTTCCCTTTTAAATCTTTCCTTCATTGATGACTACTAGATAATTGTTTTCCCTCTTAAATTACTATTTCATCTCCCACCATTTTTCTATTCATTTATGTAAAAGATATTCAAATATAAAAGTGACTTTTTTAAACTCAAACTAATATTGACTTTTTTAATATTAAAATATAAAAGTTTAAAAAGAAAAAGAATAAGTAATTTCATTATTATATAATAACAAAAAAAAGATGCATTTTCAACATTTATAATTAAATATGTGGTTGCAATCTACTTCACTGTGCATATCAGGTTTTCTCTTTTTAGCCAGATGTTGAGAATTATTAGCATCATCAGAAGCATGCCGCTATGGACATGTGCTGAAGTTGTGACTATAAGATCTACAAAGTCAACAATGTTTTACTTGTTTCGCTAATTCCTTTCCACTTTTCATTCGCTTTTGCTTTAGGTCGTACCTTTGTTTTTGAAATAACAGTGCATTGAACCAACTCAATTGCATTAGTTATAGGATCACTGTTTTCTACAAAAGATGATGTAATATCCAAGTTCCTTCTTGGCGTAATTGAGAGACGTTATTGAATTGAGCCTCTTCTCGTCTCCATCGTGATAGCCAATAACTAAAAGGAATTTCAAAGCAGCTCGTATAGAGAAGAATACTCAAAAGATGACGAACAAGTATCCCAACAAATTCAAAGTTTTTACAAGTGCATTCAGCCATCTTACCATCCCAAACCACCTTATGCCATCGAGACGCTTTGTAGTGCTTGACAATAAAACTTGTGTCATTTTCTTTACAAGCCGAATATTGAATCGCTAGAGAAAGCTGATATTGAAACTTTTTGAATGCATAAGGAGTCAACACTTGGTAACCTTGCTTTTCCAACGGTGATAATGATTTCAAATGTAACTTTTGATATTTTGCTAACACACTATCATGCATTTGTTTCTGCCCAACATCTTCAATGGCAAAATCAACCTATAAAAAATTATGAGTAAAAAAATTAGTAAAAAAATGTTTGAACTACAAAAAATGAAACAAACTAAATACTTATACTCACTTGTCTAATAAACTCTCTTAAACATATACGGAAAGATATAAACATTTTTATAAACGAATTTATACGGTGGTAGTTGTCATGCCACCAAAGAAAAAGCCATGAAGATAACTTGGAAACCAAAATGTTTTAATTTGATACAACGATGTCACATGCTTATTCTCTTTGAGATTGAATTTTGCAATTACTAATGGCCATTGTTGCTCAACTTCTTCAACCGACTCTAACTTATATAAGTTGTACAACTCACTGCACCAACTTGAATACTCACTTTTTAATACCGAAGTAAACCAACTACTAAACTTACCGGCGATAAGCCATATGCAAAATGCATGTTTAGTATAAGGCATCTCTGTTTCAATTGCTTGTTTCATCCAATCTTGATCGGTCAATATAGTTTTCGGAGACTTTTTCATCAATAGAGTAAAATTCTTAAAGTAAAGTAAATTTAAGAAATTTTAAGTCATATACTAATACTAAAAAGTTTCAAAAATCAAACATAAATATAGTTACCTTAAAGAGCCATTCGAATGTCTTTCGTTTTTCGTTACAGAGAAGTGCACACCCAAATAATATGGTTCTTCCATGATTGTCAATACCCATAAATATGCCAAATAGCATGTCATATGAATTCACCTTGTATGTAGTATCAAATACCACAACATCTCCATATGTTTGGTAAAGTTTAAAATAATGAGCATGACACCAAAAATATGCTCTAGCCTATTTTCATCATCTAGTGTAAATCCATATTGAAAATTAAAATGTTCATTTTTAGCATTTTTACACTACTCAAAAAGCTCTCTTGTATCATTCTTTGAATATAATATTTGATTTTTGGTAAAATAGTTATAAACATCCTTATTAAGAAAAGAAAGTTCTCTGGTCTCACATTCTTTTCAAGTTCCATCACCTGCATAATTTGTTTAACGGAAAAGCCCCCTTCTTTTAATAAAAGTATACGTTGCTCATCTTCTAAAGTATTTGTACGGTAAGATGGTAAAAAAACGAACCTGTTGAGTAGACAACAAAACATGATTATGCTCCGCAATAAACTTAGTGACTTGCCATTCTTCCGGAAAAATTTCGTTAATTCTTCTTAATGTTATGCGCATGTGGGCCTTGCATTCACATCTTGCATAGCCTCTGTTTCTTGACTTTTTTGTGTAGTCTTTTTAGGCTCCAGTTTTCCTTCACGATGACAAAAAATCCCGTCTTTTCCTATCTCCTTTCTTGCTTGTTCACAAACCTCCCTTTTCGAACGGAAAACCCATTCGTTTTTGCATAATTTTGATAAAAAACAAGAGCCTCTTCTTCACTTAGAAAACATTGACCAATGAATGGTTCGTCACAATTTTTTTTTTCTTGTTTTCATTTAGTTCTTCAATGACATCTTCTTCAATAAGAAGCTCATTCAAATCCAAAAGAACACGTCCATTCATTTGCAGAATAATAGTGCTTTATATTATTTGATCTTAAAAAATAGATAGAAAGGTAATAAAATGTGTTGTTTGATAGTGAATACTTATAAATAAAATGGTGGGAAATTAGAAGATATGAAATAGTAATTTTAGAGGGAAAAAATTTATCTAATAGTCATCTATGGAGGAAAGATTTAGAAGGGAAAAATATAATGTTAAATCATCATCATCATCATCGTACTCAGTATATCCCACCAATAGCAAAGCTATGGTAGGGTCTGAGGAGGGTAAGATGTAGACAGCCTTACCTCTACCCTATAAGGATAGAGAGGCTGCTTTCGGTGAGACCCCCGGCTCGATAGTAGTTTTGCATCAAGCCTTGGACATAAGGCACATAGCACTCAATCATCCCACCGGCTGATCGGTGCATGTACCCTTGTCTTTCGGCTATCAACGCCACTACATGATGCCTGATTAACCGTCCGTCACTTTTAACGTTATATGATAGTTATGAAGAGATGAATTCAATTAATAGAAAATTATAATTTCAACAAGACTATTCAGCTAATTAATGTTTTTTACATGTGCCTTTAGGGAACATGTTAGAAAATCCCTATTAGTTTTAGTGTCATCAATTTATTTTAGATGATTATAGGTTACTTATGACCAAAAGGAAATATGAATAAGATTTTTTACAGGTTAGAAGGTGCAGAGAGCACGCTTGTTCGAGGCTAATATGACTTTGTGGTTGTTTGCGCCACCATAGTTGGGGTTCAAGGGTTAGTGCGAAATAGACACACTGATTTATGGATCGTTGGGCCTTTCATCAAAACGATGTAATGGTTCGCTTCTTATAAAAACACAGATTTTGGTCCATTTCGGGTTAGACACTTGAGATAAAAACATGCTCGCGTTCGTTATTTTCTAAACTGTTTGTTTTAGAATCAAATAACTCATCAAAATAATTTAATAAAATACTTAAACACGAAAGTGGTTACCAGGTTTGAAAATATTATAGCAGAATACAACCTATAAAGACAGATTTGGTCTTTAATTCGCTAATCTCTGGCTCCTAACAGGTGGGAAGGAGGAAAATACGAATTTGTGCATTTAGACATGTACTTACTGTTTACGAGTAGTATATCATGAAAAATCAAAACAAAACAAATCAAAACAAAACAAAACAAAACAATGTTTATGTCGTCTTGAGTACGTAAAGTAGTCGCATTTTTGGTATAAAGCCATTTTTGTGGTGCCCAATGTCTTGTTTTCCTTTCAGCATCATCTTGTCGGCATACAATTATGCATCAAATTATTGACATATAAAGGACATTTTTCCATAAGGAGTATTATAATTTATAAATAACAACCATAACCATATTCAACAGAATGTCACCCATAGCATGTCTCCAAGTAAGATTTGGAGAGGGTGGGATATATGTGAACCATACCTCTATCCACAGGTCGATACATTGGTTGCTTCAAAGGTAGACAAGAAAGTGTCAAGCAAAAGCCACTAGCCCCTAAGACAAACGAATGAAAAAATGGTACAAGCCCCTATAAGTCCTTAACGTTAATCCTATGTCTTTATGAAAAACCATTCCCGGACATGTTCCCGGCCATGTCCTCAAAGACGTGCAAGTCAGTCTAACAAGTCATACCTAATCAGCTCATCCTATGCCAGTTTGGTTCTGCCTCTAGCTCCTCCTTCTCCCCTCGACAATATAATAATCACAAATTATCAATGAATTTGTGTCAATGAATTTTGTGTACGTTTTTAAGTTTTTAACATAGTATTTCTAGTATTCGAATTAAGTTTTATTTAAATAAATGCTTGCGCATGTAATATTATAAATTTATGGTTGAATTAAATAGTAAAGGTAAACTATTATTCGATATGAGGTTTTGATTATCAAAATGTATATTGAAAATATTTCATGTGTAAAGGGTTTATTGATAATCAACAATAACCTACACTAGTACACCGAAATTCACTCAAGACTCTCCAACGGTGAAAGTATGTGCAAATCCGGTCATAGGTAGAGAATTCATCAGCGAACCTGAGACGGACAGTCACTCACAACGGCTGCCTATTATGACGGATTATCGGTGCCAAGCCACCGAATTCAACAATGAATAAATGAAATAACTTTTACAAACTAATCACCGACAACCGTTAAAAAAGTATTTTTTCTTTTTGTGATTTTGTTTATTATTTTTTTTATAAAAGTCTATATATTAATAAAAAAAAACTCCATTATTTTTTCTCCCTCTTAACAATTCCTGGTCTCTTGTATGTTTTATCTGGCTACAAATGTGCGAATTTGACTAAAACAAAATTGACTAAAAGAAAAATGACTACATGCATGTTACTAATACAGAAGAAAATTTTTCCAAAGAGAAACAAGAAATATATCTTTGGACTTGTGGATATATAGACTTGACCAGCTATATATCTATTTTTTCTCTCGAGCTAGGACGTGTACAAAAATATACCATCCGTTTTCCTAGCATAAAAAAAATTGATTTATACAAATTATGCCGCATTTTGTGATATATACGCAATTCGAGTAACTAGCTAGTTTTAATCTCAAACTAGGTAATGTTGCATTACACTGGGTTGGTGTTGTTGGAATGTTATATGTGACGAATATAGTTAGCGTGTTGTCGCGGCGAACATGCATGATTTCGTTCGGTATTGGGTTACAGCACCAAAACTAAATACAAAAAATTCGTCCACATCTAAATATAACAAATTAACATATTTAACATTAAAATGCGCGTGCAATAGAAAATCAATGTTAATTTGGTCGTGGCAAAGATTAACAGAAAAAACCCGTATGTTGCACCGTGGATGTAGATTCGTCGGTATCGAGTTACGGCTCCTGAACAAACAAACAAAAAATTGTCAACACTCATAAACAACAAATACATATATTGTAAAAAAAAATATGCATGTTGCGGCAGCCCAACACGAATTGGACGGTATCGACGGTAACAAAAGAACCCTTGCACGTTGCGGCGTCAAACCGACACGAATTCAGTGAGTATCGACAATATCAACAGCGACATCAAACTAACATGTATTGGGCGCTAGTGACGGTAACAAAAAAGCTTGAACATAGCCTTGTCTATGCGGCGCGAATTCGATCAGTATCAACAGTATCAAAACTAAATCATAAACATAAAATTCAAAAAAGAAAACAAATCTTTTTTAAAATAAATAAAATAAAAGGGCCAATAAGGTGTCGTCACATGGTATAATCACATTTCAGCGACACCAACGCATAACATTTAAACTTATACGAGGTTACAAACATGCCGCGTTGCGTTGACGCCACGACACGTGGGTGATCGGTATTAATCAAGATTAGGTTCGTATGGTAACAATAATAAACCAAAAAAATAATTAGTAAATGCCGAGAATACTATATGTTGTTGTTTTGATCGGTAGTAATGTGGTTAACCAGTTGATGTATGTTGCACGTTAGTATGTGTTGTTTTGAAACAGATTATGTATTCAGAAAATGTGTGTAGGTCCTAAGAACTGATCAAACAACAAGTTGTTGAATCAGTCTCACTACTATCTAGCATAAATCACTTGTAAGCAACCGAAATCTTGGATCTTGCGAGTGTTGGATTATTTTCAGAAATGGAAAGAAAGAGAGAGTATGGAGAGAGTTGGTGAGAGGATAAGGTTGAGATTTTTTAAAATGTTGTTTTAGCAGGTGCATGCTTCACCTTTTATAGGTGAAGCAATGCCATGCTTACTTTCATTATTCACTGCCCAATGGGCTCAATATTAGATAACCTCGGGCCTAAACATACAACCGACAAGCTAACTTGATACATCGTAAATAGAGTAAACAAATACAAAAGACTAATTAACAAAACGGGCCGCTACAATCTCTCTCTAGTCTTTAGTATTTGTTATGGTAGCTTTTGTTTTCAGTCGGTCTCGTAGTTGAAGCCTTCGTTGTTTTCATATAGTTGATTGTCAACAAGAAAATGAAAGAACTTGTTGAACTTCTCAACTATCATGTTAGTGTTGTCTCGACGAACGTATTCGATTGTGCCCAATGGAGAATTGTACAACTTCAACAGATTTTCTTTGTTGAGGGCGGCCATCTCGTGCTCATCAAAGAAGCGGAGGAAGTGCATCTGTTTGCAGTGGATGATAACTTCCCTGGTATTGTCGAATACCCAACAGATGATGTTGATCAGGAATTGTTCTCCATGGTTGATTGGCCTACTATCTTTGTGTGTCTTGTATCTCCAGGCATTTCTTTTCATTCTTGAGATGGGATCAATTTCAGTTGGGTGACGTTACGACTTACCCTTATTGAGTTTGAAATTAGGATAGTCGTTCTTCCACTCTCGGCTCAGAAATCTCATAAATTATCCCTTCAACTTCTTCTCATTTGCACCTTGACCCACGAACCGTCTGAAGTAGTTCATGTCGAGATCAGACAGTGTATGCATGTCTGTGTAGTGCATATAGGTCAAATCCCCATTGGCACGACGGATTGCCCATGTATTGTTGGAAGCGTACCATTTGGGGAGTCGTCATGATAAGGGTAGAGAGGTTCTCGGAGACTGGAAACTCTGGTGATGTAGTGTATTTTCTTCATTCTTCTCCTTGACGGTTGAGAAGATTCGCCACCTGTTGCTGTTGCTGGAAGAGCCATTACCGACGGGCTCCTGAGTTTGATTCGCTCTTTCACCATGAACCGGAGTGTATGGGTTCGGTGAGTAGTTTATTCCATCATCCTCAACAGCCTCTTGAGCTGGAGTCTTAGTACCTGCACAAGTAGAAACGTTAATAATAGAGGCAATTTCTTCCTCTAGTGAAACATCAACATCCTTTATTTTCTTGGCGGGGTCATCATCGACAACATCCATTGGCGAGTCATCATGTGTTTGACTCGTTCCATTATCGCCACCAACACCACCATCACCATTTCCATCACCATTACTGCCACCGTGCGGTTCGTTGAAACTTTCATGATGATCGTGATACTCATTGTTATCCTCCTCATCATCTTCATTCTTATCTTCCTCATCCTTGTCCTCCTCATTCTCATCTTCCTCCTTGTTCACAATGCCGGTTAATACAACATCCGGATCAAAAACTGTAACGGTCTAAGCAGTCACAAGAGAAGCGACATTGGTTTCAACCATGCTAGAACCAACAATTGTACTAACGACCATTGCTGTTTCACTAATACCACCACCAACACCACTACCACTTGAAACATCAACAACTTTGACTCTACTACAGCTTGCGCCGTCCCTAGAACCAACATTGCGAGCATTAGCAACAAGACCGGGCAAGGCATATTGTCTCATTTTCCCTTTGCTATCATCATATAATCATAATCGAAGTCAGACCAGCTTCTGAAAACTGCTTTGATACGGTTCTTGAGATCTTCAATATCTTCATTTTTCAATTTCATCACCTCAACGGAAGCAAGATATCGGTTAATGAAAGCTTCATTGACCGTGTTTTGAGCAGTTGTAAAGCGGTTATGTTGCTCTATTTTGAGTCTAAGCCGTTCAATTTCAGCTCGCAAGTCGGCGTTTTCTCCAATCAATGTTCCAATGTTCCGTGAAGAATTGGATTGACCCTCCAACATACGGACCCGAGTGTTAAGTCCTTCAACTTCAATCATCATCTTGTCAACACCTAACTCTAACTCTCTCCTCAAATTTTGTGCAAGGTTTGATGAGAAAGGTAGATCCGTCTCAAGACGTGAAACCCTCGACTCAAGATGCGTCACCTCATCATGACGCTCAGCATTCAATAGTGATTGGTCAACAATGCGTGTTGATTTGGTTTCGAAGAGTCTCCATCCACAGACGTTGACTCTCAATCAGGGCTCTATCTACCTCCTTGTCTTTCTTCAACTGAGCAACCCTAGCAGCTAGAGTGTTTCTTTCTTTTATCACCTCATCATTCATGTCTTGTTGTTCTTTCACGAACTTGATCATCAGGTGTTCATGTTTCACTCTCGTCTCATTTGATTTATCAAGAGCCTGAATCCTATCATCCCAGTACTGGGGAATTCATGAACTTCCCACTGGATAAAGGAATGGCCGAGATGACGGGACTTTCGGTGATTGCTGGTGGTGTTATTGAATATATGGATTGTGGTGAGGTTTGGGTTGGCTTGGTTATGGTTTGGCTAGCTAAAGGTGGTTTGTAGGGGTGTTCAAAAATATCCGAATCCGAATTGGTATCCAAAATATCTAAAAATACGAATCCGAATTATCCGAAAATATCCGGATTCGGATTCGGATAGTAAGTCTGAAAATTTTCGGATATTTCGGATATCCGAAATATCCGAAAACTTGAATACATGTATTTCAATTATTTATTAGATATCATGTTATAAACAAGTTTTATGTTCAAACCCTACCATTCTTCAAAACTGAAACATTACCAGCGCCACTTCAAGCTCCATCCCTTCTAACTTTTTTTAGGTCTCTCCGCCGCTAGTCCTCCGATTGTGGTGACTTGTTGTTCCTCCGGTCACCGCCATATCTATCCGGTGGCGATAGACATCTGCAAAGTGGCGGTCGACGACTGGATGTCGACTTTCGAAGATTGCTTGTATCTTGAAACCAATTCCCACTCCCACATGATGTTAACGATTAGTTCTATACACAGATATGTGCTAATATTTGTTCCTTTGGTTAATTACAAATTGATGAAAATGTAATATTATAGAATTTTTCAATGTAATTTATATTTCTTTACAGATTGATGAAAGCATTTGTGTCCTTTAATAGAATAGAAAGTTGGATTCTTGACATGTATTTTTAAGTTTGATTTTTTTCAAATTCGGATATCCATTTAATTATCCGAACGGAGATCCAAAATTTTGGGTATCCGAATTTCGGATATCCGAAATTTCGGATACAGATTCAGTTAGTCAACTTGATACATCGTAAATAGAGTAAACAAATACAAAAGACTAATTAACAAAACGGGCCGCTACAATCTCACTCTAGTCTTTAGTGTTTGTTCTGGTAGCTTTTGTTTTCAGTCGGTCTCGTAGTCGAAGCCTTCGTCGTTTTCATATAGTTGATTGTCAACAAGAAAATGAAAGAACTTGTTGAACTTCTCAACTATCATGTTAGTGTTGTCTTGATGAACGTTTTCGATTGTGCCCAATGGATAATTGTACAACTTTAACATATTTTCTTTGTTGAGGGCGGCCATCTCGTGCTCATCAAAGAAGCGAAGGAAGTGCATCTGTTTGCAGTGGACGATAACTTCCCTGGTATTGTCGAATACCCAATAGATGATGTTGAGCAGGAATTGTTCTCCATGGTTGATTAGCCTCTTATCTTTGTGTTTCTTGTATCTCCAGGCATTTCTTTTCTTTCTTGAGATGGGATCAATTTCAGTTGGGTGACGTTACGACTTACCCTTGTTGAGTTTGAAATTAGGATAGTCGTTCTTCCACTCTCGACTCAGAAATCTCATAAACCATCCCTTCAGCTTCTTCTCACTTGCACCTTGACCCACGAACCGTCTGAAGTAGTTCATGTCGAGATCAGACAGTGTATGCATGTCTGTGTAGTGCATGTAGGTTAAATCCCCACTGGCACGACGAATTGCCCATGTCTTTTTGGATGCATACCATTTGGAGAGTCGTCATGATAAGGGTAGAGACGTTCTCGGAGACTAGGAAACTCTGGTGATGTAGTGTATTTTCTTCATTCTTCTCCTTGACGGTTGAGAAGATTCGCCACCTGTTGCTGGAAGAGCCATTATCGACGGGCTCCTGAGTTTGATTCGCTCTTTCACCACGAAGCGGAGTGTCTGGGTTCGGTGAGTAGTTTATTCCATCATCCTCAACAACTTCTTGAGCTGGAGACTTGGTAACTGCACAAGTAGAAACGTTAATAACAGAGGCAATTTCTTCCTCTTATGAAACATCAACATCCTTTATTTTCTTGGCGGGGTCATCATCGACAACATCCATTGGCGAGTCATCATGTGGTTGACTCGTTCCATTATCTCAACCAACACCACCATCACCATTTCCATCACCATTACCGCCACCGTGCAGTTCATTGAAACTATCATGATGATCTTGATACTCATTGTTATCCTCCTCATCATCTTCATTCTTATCTTCCTCATCATTGTCATCCTCATTCTCATCTTCCTCCTCGTTCACAATGCCGGTTAATACAACATCCGGAGCAAACTATAACGGTCTCAGCAGTCACAAGAGAAGCGACATTGGTTTCAACCATGCCAGTACCAAAAATTGTACTAACGACCATTACTGTCTCACTAACACCACCACCAACACCACTACCACTTGAAACATCACCAACTTTGACTATACTACAGCTTGCGCCGTCCCTAGAACCAACATTGCGAGCATTAGCAACAAGACTGGGCAAGGCATATTATCGCATTTTCCCTTTGCTATCATCATATCATCATCATCGAAGTCAGACCAGCTTCTGAAAACTGCTTTGATACGGTTCTTGAGATCTTCAATATCTTCATTTTTCAATTTCATCACCTCAACAGAAGCAAGATATCGGTTAATGAGAGCTTCATTGACCGTGTTTGAGCAGTTGTAAAGCGGTTATGTTGCTCGATTTTGAGTCTAAGCCGTTCAATCTCAGCTCGCAAGTCGGCGTTTTCTCCAATCAATGTTCCAATGTTCCGTGAAGAACTGGATTGACCCTCCAACATACGGACCCGAGTGTCAAGTCCTTCAAATTCAATCATCGTCTTGTCAACACCTAACTCTAACTCTCTCTTCAAATTTTGTGCAAGGTTTGATAAGAAAGGTAGATCCGTCTCAAGACGTGAAACCCTTGACTCAAGATGTGTCACCTCATCATGACGCTCAGCATTCAATAGTAACTGGTCAACAATGCGGGTTGATTTGATTTCGGAGAGTCTCCATCCACAGACGTTGACTCTTAGTCAGGGCTCTATCTACCTCCTTGTCTTTCTCCAACTGAGCAACCTTAGTAGCTAGAGTGTTTCTTTCTTTCATCACCTCATCATTCATGTCTTTTTGTTCTTTCACGAACTTGATCATCAGGTGTTCATGTTTCACTCTCGTCTCGTTGGATTTATCCAGAGCCTGGATCCTATGAATGAACTTCCCACTGGATAAAGGAATGGCCGAGATAACCGGACTTTGGGTGATTGCTGGTGGTGTGATTGAATATATGGATTGTGGTGAGGTTTGGGTAGGCTTGGTTATGGTTTGGCTAGCTAAGGGTGTGGTTAGTAGGGGTGTTCAAAAATTTTCGAATCCGAATTGGTATCCGAAATATCTAAAAATCCGAATCCGAATTATCCGAAAATATCAGGATTCGGATTCAGATAGTAATTTTGAAAATTTTCTGATATTTCGGATATCCGAAATATCCGAACACTTGAATACATGTATTTTCAATTATTTATTAGATATCATGTAATAAACAAGTATTACATTCAAACCCTACCATTCTTCAAAACTTAAACATCACCAGCGCCACTTCAAGCTCCATCCATTCTAACTTTTTTTAGATCTCTTTGCCGCTAGTCCTCCGATTGTGGTGACTTGTTGTTCTTCCGGTCACCGCCATATCTAGCCGGTGGCGATAGACATCTACAAACTGGCAAGAGACGACTGGATGCTGACTTTCAAAGATTGCTTGTATCTTGAAACCAATTCCCACTCCCACATGATGTTAACGATTAGTTCTATACACAGATATGTGCTAATATTTGTTCCTTTGGTTAATTACAAATTGATGAAAATGTAATATTATAGAATTTTTCAATGTAATTTATATTTCTTTACATATTTATGAAAACATTTGTGTCTTTTAATAGAATTTAAAGTCGGATTCTTGACATGTATTTTTAATTTTGAATTTTTTTCAGATTTGGAAATCTATTTAATTATCCGAACGGAGATCTGAAATTTCGGGTATCCAAACTTCGGATATCCAAAATTTCGGATACAGATTCGGATATTGAAATCCACTATCCAAAAGGTCCGGATATCTGAAGTTCGGATATCAGAACTCCATATATCCGATTTTGAACACCCCTAGTGGTTAGCACTAGAGGTAGGCTTGTGGGTTCGGTGGATATTTGGGTAAGGCTGGTTATGGGTAGGGTAGTAGGTGAGGCAGTAAAGGTAGTCGACCAGAAGGTGGTTCCCCTAAGTGGTGATGTAAAGCTGGAGCTAAATAGGGATGATATTGGTGAGGTAGTCCTAGGTGGGGGGATAGGTGTTGGCCGGGTGAGGTATGGGTAGGCTCGGTTTCGGGTTTGGTTATTAGTGGTAAGGGAAGACCTTGTATGGGTTGGTCTTTGTGAGTGGGGGATTGTTTGGGAGAGGTTATTGGTGAGTCGTTGAGTTTCCTAGATGTGGGTTTGGTTTTGGTTTTGAGTCTCGACACTTGAACTTGTTTGCTTCTTAAGATTTCTATGGTGTGGGACATGGTGGTTGGTGAGGCTTGGTGTTAGTCAGCTTGGGTGGTTTGTGGGGGTTGTGTCACAGTGGAAGCAGTAGGAAAGATTATCTTAACTGATCTAGGCATCTTTGAAGGCCCAGACTTCTTGGAGTACGTGGCTTTCTTCAAATGTTTAAGAGGCCGCTCGGGTTCCTCTTCTTCTTGAATAGCATGAAATCAATGCCCCACGCATCGAAAACCTCACAAACTTGAATAGCATTCTGGGATATTTCATTTCGCGATGAAATATTGCCGACACGTTGGCAATGATCACAACTCCTAACAAACGCATGCGCGTCCTTCAAGATAGAAGGCAAATAAAAACCAGAATCGAACACTTTCTTTGCTGTCGAACTCGCACTGTGGTGACCTCCTGTCGGTCCCACATGACAATGTCTCAAAATCTTCCATCCCTCCTTAGCATCTACATACCTCCTAATTAGTTGATCAGCACCGATAAGGAAAAGATACGGGTCGTCCCATAGATAGAACTTAACATCAGCAAAGAATTTCTTCTTTTGCTGGTAAGGTATATTTGGGAGGTACCCGTCAGCAAGATAGTTCGCGAAGTTAGCGAACCATGGAAAACTCTCCTCATGTGTCGTAACAAACATGAGACTCTCTGTTAGAAAATGATCGTCAATCCTGACCCCCAAATCTCCTAACTCAGCTCCCTCTAGACGCGAAAGATGATCGGACGCCAGATTCTCGGCCCCTTTTTATCACGGATCTCAATATCAAACTCTTGAAGCAACAAGATCCATCGGATAAGACGAGGCTTAGCATCCTGCTTGCTGAAGAGATATCGAATAGCAGCATGGTCCGTGTACACAATCCTCTTGGACAGAACTAGATATGACCTAAATTTATCGAATGCAAACACCACAACTAAAACATCTTTCTCGGTGGTGGTATAGCCCTCCTGTGCACCGTTTAAGGTCCGGCTAGCGTAGTAAATCGGATAGAAGTGTTTATCCTTCTGCTGTCCAAGAACCGCTCCGACTGCGAAGTCGCTCGCGTCACACATCAACTCGAATGGTAACAACCAGTCGGGAGCCCATGATCGGGGTGTTAACGAGTTTGTCTTTCAGAAGATCAAACGCCTCGATACACTGCTCAGAAAAGACGAATGAAGCATCCTTCTCCAGAAGTTTGGTCATGGGTCTCGCGATTTTAGAAAAATCTTTGATGAACCGGCTGTAGAACTCAGCATGACCTAGAAAACTTTGAATGGATCTCACAGAAGTGGGCGGGGGAAGATTAGAAATGGTCTCAACCTTTGCTCGGTCAACCTCTATCCTCGCACTCGAAATCTGATGCCCCAAAACAATGCCCTCGCGAACCATGAAATGACACTTCTCCCAGTAAAGGACTAGGTTGGTGTCAACATAGCGGGACATCATCCTCTCAATATTAAACAAACAATGATCGAAGGAACTCAAAAATACAGAAAAATCGTCCATAATCACCTCCATGGAGTCCTCGATCATATCATGGAAAAATGGCGACCATACACCTCTGGAATGTGGCCAGAGCGTTACAAAGTCCGAACAGCATACGTTTGTAGGCAAACGTTCCGTAAGGGTAGATAAAAGTGGTTTTCTCCTGGTCATCGGGAGCTATCGGAACTTGGAAATACCAGGAGAAACCATCTAAGAAGCAGTAGTACTGCTGACCTGCCAAACGCTCCAACATCTAATCAATGAAGGGTAAAGGAAAGTGGTCTTTCCTGGTGGCATCATTCAGTCTACGATAGGCGATGCAGACTCTCCATCCAGTCACAGTTCTAGTGGGAATGAGCTCGTTCCTCTCATTGATGACGACAGTCATGCCACCCTTTTTAGGAACCACTTGAACTGGACTTACCCAAACACTATTAGAAATGGGGAAAATGATCCCCGCATCAAGGAGTTTAATGATCTCTTTCTTCACAACCTCTTGCACTTTCGGATTAAGCCGCCTTTGCGGCTGAACGAAAATTTTGAAATTTTCCTCCATGAGGATTTTATGAGTGCAAAACGAAGGGTTGATACCCTTAATGTCGATAATCTTTCATGCAATCGCCTCTTTGTGCTCTCGTAGCACCCTCAACAACTTCTTCTTCTCGACCTCCGTCAAAGCAGATGCAATGATAACCGACAGCTTCCTCTCTTCATCTAAAAACACATACTCCAGATGGGCAGGCCAATTCTTAAGCTCTAAGGAAGAAGGAGGACTCTCGACAGAAGGTTGGTCCATCGGATCGTCTCGTACGATCTCGGCAGACACGCCAGATTCAGGGCTATGTGACTCGGTGTCGTCACCCAAGGGCTGATCGGTCATGGTAACCATCTCAATCTCTGGAATCTCCCTATCGAGAATCTGGATGTCGAAGGCAGACCCTCCACAGATCTCACTGAAAAACTCCCCAACATGTTCCAAGATGGTATCAATGAAGTATAAGGAGTCATCAGCAGACTTGGGGTGTTTCAGTGACTGTCGAACGTCAAAGATGACGTTCTCATCCCCAACTCTTAAAATCGACTTACCCTCTCAGATGTCTATCAACGCCTGTGCAGTGGCAAGGAATGGTTGGCCCAAGATAAGTGGGACACTATCATCATCGTTCATGTCCAGGATGACTAAGTCCACCGGGAAGATGAACTTGTCGACACGAACAAGCATGTTCTCGACCACCCCTCTAGGGTATTTCACAGAACGATCAGCAAGCTGGATACTCATCCGGGTTGGAAGTGGTTCGCCTAAACCCAACTTGCGATACACGGAATACGGCATGAGATTAATACTGGCACCAAGATTCGTCAGTGCATAAACCACTGTATCATCACTCAAGATGCAGGGAATCGTGAAACTCCCAGGATCAGACATCTTTTCTTGTAACTTTCTCTGCAAGATTACAGAGCAACTAGCACTCAACGGGATGGAAGACACCTCAGCTAACTTCTTCTTATTTGAAAGAATATCCTTAAGGAACTTTGTATATTTCGGCATTTGAGTGAGTGCCTCAAGGAACATAATGTTAAGGTGAAACTGCTTCAAAAGATCAAGGAATTTGGAGTTCTGCTCCTCGTCTCTATTCCTGCGGAGTCTCCCGGGATATGGAAGTCTAGGTTTGTAGACTCTCGCTGGTGTGCTGGGTAACTGCTGGTCCTCGGCCTGTGCTGTACTTCCTAGGCTGCGCCTCTGATGCACCTTGGCCGGCGGAGACTCCAACTGAATCTCCTCGTTCACTTGCTCCTCTACATCTACTGCAGGCTCTTTAATGACTCCTCTCGTCGCCTCCTGACTCACAGGCTCGCTACTTGCCCCTGTACCGCTCCTCGTCGTTACAGCCTTAGTGAACGCCTTTGGATTTTTTTCGGTATAACTTGGAAGTGTTCCTGGCGACCTCTCATTTAATCTAATCGCAATCTCTCCCATCTGACGCTCGAGATTTTGAATTGACGCTCCCTAGTTTCTCATGAATGACTTATGCTCCCGAAATTTCTCTTGAGTCTCTTTGTGACGGGAGTCCTCTAGAGTCATAAGTTGCGACAACATCTGTGTCTGCTGTGCCATCATCTCCTCTAACGTGGGCTTCTTCTCCCCACTACTCGCTCCCTAACCGGAATCCTGGAATAGACTCTGACGTTGCTAGAAGCCGGGCTGATTTCCGTTCCACCAGTTGGAATTTTGATTACCTCTCCATCCCAAATTATAAGAATTGAAAGTATTTTGATTTCGGTTCGGATTACTAACAAAGTCTACTGCCTCCTCCTGGAAACCTATGGGGCACTGAACGGTATCATGCCCTCCTCTACAGATCTCGCACAGCTTACTCTTCACCTGCAATTCCTTCACGATCTTCGCCAACGCCTCAACCTGTGCCGCAAGTGCGGTGCTCGTGTCGACCGGATGCATGCCGCGTGATAAGGAGTCGACGGTCTTGGTGCTCTTAGCGGGTGGTCGCTGGTATCCACTCATCGCTAACCCGTTAAACAAAGCAATGCACTCATCTGTATCCTTCGTCGTCAATAAGTTGCCTCCCGCAGCCGTGTCGAGCATACTCTGAGTCGCGTATGTCACTCCGTTATAGAACTTCTCAACAACTGCCCAGTCTTGCAGGCCGTGGTTCAGACATAAAGCTAGTAGATTTTTGAATCTCTCCCATGCCTCGTAGAATCTCTCGGTGTCCTCCATCTAGAAAAAATGAATCTGGTTACCGCAAACGAGCGGTCTTAGCCGGAGGATCGTATTTCTCAAGAAACTGTTCTGCATGGCGGCCCAAGTAGCAATGGATCCCTGTGGGAGGGACTCAAGCCACAAACTCGCATGATCAACGAGTGAGAATGGAAAGACGTGGAGTTTGATGGCGTCTTCGGATACGCCGGCAAGATGAAACGTGTCGCAAGTACGTGCAATGCGAGTGAGATGAGAATGTGGGTTTTCTTGGGGAAACCCGTGAAATTGAGCAGAATGAGAGATGGTGTTCAGAATGTTTGATGGAATCTGCCAATTTGTGTTACCTGCGATGGCCGGTGGATCAATGCTGGATCTCGCGATTGCATCGACCGGACGTGCCCGGTCTGCAACTGTCCTCCTTTGTGGTGCGTCGCCCATAGTCCTATCCCTAATGACGGATTCAGAAAAAGTAGGAGATGAGGACGTATTACAACGGGCATAGAAGAACTAGAACACGGTCTGGTACGACGTCTCTCTCGCAACTCTCTCTGGTTTGGAAAATCCCTCAGATTCAGGCAGTCCTAGAGATCGAGTACATCGCATACAACTATTAAGATAAACAAAAGAAACTAAAATTAGCTAAACTATTTAAACTAAGAAAAAGAAAAACGAGTAGCAAATAAGGTAAGTCCTAACTCGAGTTGTTCTCAATACGCCTCAAACCGTGTCCCTGGCAAAGGCGCCAAAAACTTGTTGTGTGTCTAATGATGCTCTTTTTATGGAACTCACAACTAAGCTTTAAATTTATAAAACGGACTTTCCTAATAAAACTACACACAACCGGCTTGTGTACCGATCGTAAGTAATATAGAACTAAGGAAGTCCGAGTATCGAACACGAGGACACGTGAAAACGTCTATGATCACTAACCCTAGACAAGACCTTCCTAAGAATAATATTTTTTTAAATGATTTTTAATAATTAAACTACTTGAGCTAACTTACTTTAACTAAATTAAAAGACTTAACT
Organism: Bidens hawaiensis; assembly: GCF_021521415.1. Classification (NCBI taxonomy): domain Eukaryota; kingdom Viridiplantae; phylum Streptophyta; class Magnoliopsida; order Asterales; family Asteraceae; genus Bidens; species Bidens hawaiensis. The sequence goes on along the minus strand of NW_027496379.1, from coordinate 75,074 downwards.
CAACAAAACTTAACGAAACTTTACGAATGACATACAATGGAGAAAACGTCTACCTAGGTAAGAATCATATTGAAGGTCTAATAAGCTAATGGATTGAATAATCTCACGATACCAGTATCTAAGGATGACACAACTAAGGTTCGCTCAAGAAAGCTAGATCACCTCTCGGTCTCACTAACAAACCCTAACTTACACTTAACTGATTTTAAGAACAAACCGGGAAACGAATTTCTAAAGTGTTCTAATGTCGACTCTCCTCTCAGTCTCACCGACACACGACCCTAATGGAAACGAATACTACACAACCAAGGATAGAGGAAAAATTTGGTTTAACTTAATCTAGATCAAGTAATCGCTCACAAACCCAAACCCGACAAGAACCGAACCCGCTCTAGCGCGATCCTAATCCTAACAAGTAAAAGATATGAGACGACCTTACTTCCTATCACCTCTTGGTCTCTAAGAAGGTGCTTACCCGCTGAATTCAATTAATTAACACACCCAACTAAACCCTACAGTTGTACACCCTGCAAACAATCTCTAAACACAAAGTAAATAATCGAACAAGCAACAATTAATCAAAACTAATTCAATCAATCGAAGAAAGGGGTTTATGAGTGTAATTAATAAAATCACAGCCACTAAACACAACCTAATTCAATATTAAACCAAACTTTCATTAACAAATCAAGTCACGATGATCTAACAATCCCTAAAACTCACTAAAACCTAACAATATTCATCAAACCTAGGTAGAACTAACAAGTTTAGCTTAACATAACTTTTGGAAAATAGCAAATACTTATTGTAAACATCATAAAACTCAACCAATTCATAATTAAACTCATTCAATAATCAGAATTAATCAAGCACAACTCAATCTTCAATTCAAATGCAAAACAATTCATGTTTAAAGATCAAATCAACAAGTTATGAACCTTGAACAAGAAAGCAAAGTTTATTAGAGTTATACTATCAGTTATGGCTGAAATAAACGATGAGGAATGATGCTATCTACTGTCCCAAGTCTCCCTTGATGTTATTCTTCTTCTCCTGGCCGCCACACACCTCCACAAAACTTTTTTTCTTCCTTCTTGGCTGCTGCAGATTGCGATCGGCTCTAGGGGGCTGCTCTAGGGTTTTTTTTTTTTTAATTATCTTAATATAATAAAAAGTAAGGCTTGTATCTTGTGGGCTTGTGTCGAGCCTTGAGTTTATTCTTCAAACTTGATCATAAAGGCCTCCAATGTCTTCAAAAACCCGAACCTTTTTCTCTAGTAAAATTCATAACCTACACAATTATTAAACTTTGTAAAATCATGCACAAACAAGCCATAACTATTATTTATTATACGATTAAGTACTTAAAACGTGATAAAAAGGTGCGAAAAATAGGTGTGTTTGCGCAAAGCTTGCGCATACGTTTTTTAATGAAACATATTCGAGAAAATAAACAGTCTGCAGATGACAATGTTTGCACATAATTTGCATGGTGCATACAAAAGAGACTGCACGAGCTTTTTTTTTTTAAAAAACAAACAACATCTTAAGATCAACATGACTCACTTTTCATCCCGCCTCTCTTATTACTTTTTTGTATTCCCCTGTTCTTCGGATACAATTCGATCCTTCTACGGCCAAATCTCAATTTGTGGAAAGCCTTCGATGGCTTCCTTATGAAAACATCCATTTTTATTTGGGTATAGACGGTATCTCTTTATTCTTCGTGATATTGACCACATTTCTGATCCCTATTTGCATTTTAGTGGGTTGGTCTGGTATGAGAAGTTATGGGAAAGAGTATATTACAGCATCTCTAATTCGCGAATTTCTAATGATCGCCGTGTTCCGCATGCTGGATCCTCTACTATTCTATGTTCTTCCCGAAAGCGTGCTAATCCCTATGTTGTGCGGAGCTGAGCATCTTCCTATTAGGTTAATAACCTTCATTCCAACTCTTTGACCACCCTTCTCAAATTAAATAACTTAAAACAATAACTAAAATAATCTTGTATACATACACTTTATTTAATTAAGATTTCACGATTAAAAGGTTTATAAGAGAAAAAAAATGTTCAGTGTTCATATCATCAAACGCTCTTCTATGCAAGTAGTGAGGAGTACCTAGATTCGCCAGATGACATTGATGATCCTTTCCAACTTGCAACGAATATTGGTGATCCTTTCCCCCACGTTAGAGATAAAACAATTTTCTCTCTCGGCTGAAACAAATATAGTGGGGGCCACTGAGTGAATGTTAGGTGGGTTCATTAAAAGTACTATAAATAATTGTGTTTGTATCTTCTTATAACACTACGCTCTTTACTTATGTTGTTCAATTAATGTTTTGGTTTTCTATATGAACCATTTTCATAACAAACGAGTTTAAAAGGTGGCCCAGAAATGAAACAACATATTCACCTCTATAGGATATAACAAAGCATAATTGGTAACTTAATTCCATTAATTACTTTTTACTGGATTTTTAGTTACAATATATTTTATAAACACTAAGAAGTTAAATGTATAAAAGAATAACCAATCTAAAAAAACGTGATAATATTTGAAAAACTATTATGACATAACATGACGATCGATTTTAATCATAAAAGCCGGTCGGTGGCTGGTCCTAGTGGCTGGGCACTCCCAAAAAGTGTACGTACTAGCCAAAATAATTGGTGCTATTACTATGCACACAACAAAATATCTCGAGTGGTCCAATATGAATTTTAATCGAATTAATTTTTATTTTAGCAATATGAAAGTTTTTAGTTATAGATTTTTTTCGAAGTTTAGAAATATTAACCGAACCTCTCATAACCGTAATTTTACTTGTTTTCATTTCACACCAAAGAAGCTTTCTATGTTGTACGGAGGTTTGACAATTCGTGTAATCATTAAATGGTATCCTTATAAAATAGCAAACCAAACTTAAATGGTATCCTTATAGAATAGCAAACCAAACTTAAACCTTTTTGCATTCATCGTAACCACAAATGAAGGTTCATACACTTGTTACCTTATCTTCTTCATCATGCCTTTGGTTTCTCTTTGTTTCATCACTCTGCAGCCTGTGTTCATGTAATCAAAACTCAGATCCTCCTATACTATGCATACCAAGTGAGCGACTGGTGCTTATTCAGCTCAAGAACAATCTCATCGATCAAGCAAACCGTCTATCTTCTTGGGTAGGCAAAGACTGTTGCAGTTGGTCCGGTGTGGTCTGCAACAATTTGACTGGTCATGTCCAAGACATTCGTCTTCGAGGACCCGACGATAGCATTCACGGTCATTGTCATGGTTCTTATGACACCGTTGAAGAATTAGAAGAAGCATCCAAACAAATGTTAGGAGGAACCATAAGTCCTTCGGTGACCAAGTTATCACAACTCACGCATTTCGACATAAGCTGCAACGATTTTGGATCGATCCAGATTCCAGCCTTCCTTGGTTCTTTCCAGAACCTAAGATATCTTAACATCTCAAAATCACAATTCAGTGGGGAAATCCCATATCAACTTGGAAATCTATCAACACTACGTGTTCTTGATCTTCATGGCGATCTCATATCTAGTGGTATGCATTCAAAAAGTTTGAAATGGCTAAATGATCTTAAAGAGTTGCAACACCTGAATATGAGTGGCATCGACCTATCAGGAGCTTCAGACTGGTTTCAGGTTATAAGCAAACTCCCTTCTTTGCTAGAAATACACTTTTCTTCATGCGGGTTGATTAGACTTCCTGGTAATCCAAGTTCAGTTAGTTTTACATTCCTTAATGTACTGGATCTTTCCTTCAACTTATTCCCTGATAGTTTGTTGCCTAGCTGGATTTACAGTCTACATAACTTAGTTTCATTAGATCTTACTGGTTGCTTCATTGGTGGTCTAAGTCCCGGAACTGACAATGGTTTCCATAGCATGCCTTCTTTAAGGACTCTTAGTGTTTCAGGCAACGCTTTTCTGAATTCTTCTTCGTTACTGAATGAATTGTCTAGCTTAAGGAATATTCGTTTTCTAGATGTTAGTAACTGCAATATATCTGCTCCAATTCTTGGCAACTTACAAAACTTGTCTCTGATTGTGCATCTCGACATGTCGAATAACCAAATTGTTGAGGAGATACCAAAATCTTTAAGTAATCTTTGCAATTTGGTTACCCTTGATCTGCAATCTAACAACTTCTACGGAAATGTGTCGGAACTTCTAGAAAGATTTTGTGAATGTGGGTCACCTAGACTAGAATTATTAGCCTTAAGGGGAAATTATGTGGTTGGCCAACTTCCTGAAAAACTAGGTAGATTGAAGAATCTTGGAAGCATTGATCTTGCTTATAATAAAATAACAGGGACCATTCCTGATTCTGTAGGAAATCTGTCTCTCTTGAAAACATTCCAAATGAATATAAATCAACTGACAGGTTCTATCCCAAATACCATTGGTGGTTTGTCATCATTGAATTTCTTGGATCTATCGTATAACAATTTGAATGGAAGTCTTCCTGAAAGCATTGGGCGACTCGAGGAACTAGTTTTTTTAACTGTTCATCATAATTCGTTAACAGGAATTGTGACTGAAAAACATTTATCCAATTTAACATCCTTAACAACTTTGTGGATTGGGGACAACAAGTTAGTGTTTAAGTTAAATGATAAAAACTGGGTCCCCCCTTTCCAGCTCATAGTGTTAAGAATAGGTTCATGCGGTTTAGGCCCTCAATTTCCTTTATGGATTCAGTCACAAACAAGCTTAGCAGAAATAGATTTGGCCAACACAAACATATCAGACACCATCCCTAATTGGATTTGGACTACATTCTCTAGTGTAACATTATTGAACATGTCCCACAACAACATTCAAGGGAAGTTGGGAAATGTTAGTTTTCTTGCACCGGGTGCAGTACTAGATTTAAGTTTCAACCGTTTTCATGGTGTGTTACCTGGTCATTTCAATAGACCTGACTTAGATTTCCTAGATCTTTCGTCCAATGATCTCTCAGGATCTATAGAACAGTTCTTGTGTTTTGGCATACAAGAGCCGCGTCAGTTAAGAGTTCTTAATCTCGCAAACAATAGCATGTCAGGTGTTATCTCAGATTGTTGGATGCACTTGGAATTCTTGGCCATTTTAAACTTCGAGAAAAACCAGTTTTTGGGTACGATACCATCCTCTCTAGGAAATTTGTCTTCCCTATTATCGTTGGATTTGCGTAATAACAAACTATCCGGGAACTTACCCGTGTCGTTATTGAACTCCAAGAGCTTGATAATCATTGAGCTAGCAGAAAATGAGTTGGTGGGAAGAATACCGGCATCAATAGGAAGAGACAATACAAGTCTGAAACTTCTAAGTCTTCGTTCTAACAAACTAGAAGGTAATATCCCAGAAGAAATATGTCACCTCAGTTCCATACAGATCATGGATTTTGCTCATAATATTCTTTCTGGGAGCCTACCAACATGCTTTACAAACTTCACTGCCATTTCTGGAAGTGAAACATTAAGTCAATTTCTTCTTTATGACACTCTTTTCCAGAATCAAGTTCTAGGCAGTGCATCATTGGTGACAAAGGGTCGAGTTTCTACATATAAAAACATTCTTTTCCTGGTGACTACAATAGACCTTTCCAATAACAAGTTTTCAGGGTCAATTCCTGATGAACTTGTTTCACTTTTGGGCTTACGGTACCTGAATCTGTCACAAAATTATTTAACAGGACAAATTCCCAACTCGTTCGTCAAAAATGGAAAGCTTGAATCTTTAGATCTGTCACTAAACCATCTTGATGGAAAATTTCCCTCAAGCTTATCAGCGTTAACCTCTTTAAGCTTTTTGAACGTATCTTACAACAATCTTGTAGGAAGAATCCCAACAGGCCCTCAACTTCAAACCTTCAACGAGTCAAGTTTTGTTGGAAATAAACTATGTGGGAGTCCTCTACCAGCGTGTTTACCAAATGCCAACGATCCCGGTCGAACTAACGAGGAAGATGATGAATCTAATGGCATTGATTGGATCCTAGTGATATTTACGCTTATTGGATTGGTTATTGGTTTTTGGATCGTGGTTGGCCCATTGATTGTTAACAAACGATGGAGAAAGACTTATTATCATTTTCTTAAAGGAATCTGGATCAAGCTTCAAAATTTCATTTTTATCATATTCCCATGTAAGTCTTCACCTATATTTAGTTTTCTGTTTTATTTTGCTTATAAAATACGTTATACTGTCAAAATTAATATTCAAACTATAGAAAAATAATTAGGTTCATGCCATCTATTTCTAAACAGTTCAGTAAGGATGTATTTAATATCTTTGTTTTGTATCTAAACTAAACAAAGACAAAACATCAACCTAAAAACCCACATGCATATGTATTGGATTGCAATATAGAAAACTTTATGGGAAAGTATAGGAGTTCATAGTTTGATCTGGCGGATTGTACGTAACATGTAGGCTTTAAAAGGCATGAGCCAAGTCATGAAGTTTTTAGCTCAATTGATCAAGTTCAACAATTTGATTTATCGCAATACAATATACGGTGATCAGCCCAAAGGTTAGTAGTCAAAACTAAAGACATGGTTTTCCTATTGATTGATTCTCCTGTTGACAAGAATGAATGCAGCCTGGCTTTATGTTTCTCATTGCAATTACTTGTAGGCTTTCATCAGGAGTCCTCTTCAGAAGCTAGCAGCTGGACTCATAAAATTTATAAATCTGATTATTGATCAGCAAGAAGTGGGTATATATCAGCTTAAAACTAAGTATTTGTTGATATTCACTGATAAGCCTGAGGGAACATTGGTAATGGCTTTAAAAATATGAACAGTTTAGAAGATGTGTTAATGCTGGTAAAATTATGTAATATATATTTACATTTAGAAACGTAAGGAATATAAATAAATCTGAAATTTCAAACTTAATTGGTCCAATAATAACCCCATGACTTTTCTTATGGGAGGTCGGGAGTTCGAGTGTCTTTGGAACATTTTGTTGTGGGTTGAGCCAGGGTTTTTCCAGATATCTGTAACATTTCTGTGTATTAGAACTATTTATTTTATTTGTTCAAAGTGTCGATATTTTTTCTACTGAATATCCAAACTTAAGAATTTAGCAGTCAGATTTTTTTATAATTGTGAATGTGAATACATGAAAGAAAAACCTTGAATGTGAGACTAGAAGTGGCGGTGGAGAGATTTACGAGAATAGTGAAGCTGCACAAAACATCAATAAAAGAATCTTAAGACTCAACGGATAGTTCTTTTCAAGTAAGGGAGAATGATGAGGACAGATCACCCAATTAAGAAAATAGTACACGGGTCAATGTTTAGAAGATTTCAGTGATTTTTCCTTTTAAAAGAAAATCATCAGTTACCTGATTATTGTCTAATTTACTTAATATTGTGCTTATCTCAAATATTAATGACATGTCATCACTAAAGTAGGGTAATATCGTCAGTATAGACTACATCTATACTGACCCGATGTCATCAATATAGGGTCGCTTCAATATCAATAATATGGGGTAAGCTTGTTAATAAAAGATGGAGTATTTACTTTTTAACTAATATGGCTCACTGCGGTTGAGATTGTTTCGACACAAACGATAATCGAGCTAAAGAATTTGTAGAAGAAGAAACAGGAGGAGTTAAACCTTCAAATCAATAGCTATGTTTTCATTCATCCGATCCGTATATTTGCACAATTAGACTATTCACTACAACCCATAATCAACATTTACAGTTAACCCCTTTCACTTATTTGATACCTAACAGACATGGCTCACAATTGGTGGAGGTGGCTCAAGGTGGCTCATGGCGCGCAGTGGAAATAAGTGGTTGGGGAAAATGTTTCATTGTGGGTTCGGGCAAAAATTATTTAAAGAGAGAGAGAGACAGAGTGTGGTGGGGGATGAACGTGCTGATTAACCTTATCTGAGGTTTAGGGCTTGTTTAACTCTATTAAGACCACAATGTTGTCACCACGTACATGCTGAGTCATACAACATTTTTTTCATTATTAATGATACAAAAGATATTTATTTAATTAAGCTACGTCGGAGACACATGTTCCGGACATGCTTGCACATATGGCGTTGTTCAAGATTAATACAAAAGATATTTATTTAATTAAGCTACGTCGGAGACACATGTTCCGGACATGCTTGCACATATGGCGTTGTTCAAGGTATTGACTAATCCGGAATAAAAGTAAAATAAATAAAAATACCCTGTAGCAACGACATGTCGTCCCAAAAAGCCAAAAAACAAAAACAATTTCACCTTCCTATGCTAACGACATGCCGTCATTGTAGCCAATCCTATGCTGACGACTTTTTGTCATCACTAATGCTTTGTTGTATAATATAACATTTCTTATAGTGTCTTCTACACGGCCTTCTTCACACCTCTAGAACCCTTGGTCTCTTATATATGCAAACTTCAATTCATTCCACACTTTCCATAATTGGTCATGTAGAACATGTGAATATTAGGTTGGGATTTTCTACATGTGCTCTAAAGACCCTCTAAAGGCAAATGTAAGGAATATTAATTAAGTGAATATTCTTGTTAAAATTATAATTTTCTATTAATTGCATTAATCTCTTGATAACTATCATATTTAACATTATAGTTTTCCCTTTTAAATCTTTCCTTCATTGATGACTACTAGATAATTGTTTTCCCTCTTAAATTACTATTTCATCTCCCACCATTTTTCTATTCATTTATGTAAAAGATATTCAAATATAAAAGTGACTTTTTTAAACTCAAACTAATATTGACTTTTTTAATATTAAAATATAAAAGTTTAAAAAGAAAAAGAATAAGTAATTTCATTATTATATAATAACAAAAAAAAGATGCATTTTCAACATTTATAATTAAATATGTGGTTGCAATCTACTTCACTGTGCATATTAGGTTTTCTCTTTTTAGCCAGATGTTGAGAATTATTAGCATCATCAGAAGCATGCCGCTATGGACATGTGCTGAAGTTGTGACTATAAGATCTACAAAGTCAACAATGTTTTACTTGTTTCGCTAATTCCTTTCCACTTTTCATTCGCTTTTGCTTTAGGTCGTACCTTTGTTTTTGAAATAACAGTGCATTGAACCAACTCAATTGCATTAGTTATAGGATCATTGTTTTCTACAAAAGATGATGTAATATCCAAGTTCCTTCTTGGCGTAATTGAGAGACGTTATTGAATTGAGCCTCTTCTCGTCTCCATCGTGATAGCCAATAACTAAAAGGAATTTCAAAGCAGCTCGTATAGAGAAGAATACTCAAAAGATGACGAACAAGTATCCCAACAAATTCAAAGTTTTTGCAAGTGCATTCAGCCATCTTACCATCCCAAACCACCTTACCATCCCAAACCACCTTATGCCATCGAGACGCTTTGTAGTGCTTGACAATAAAACTTGTGTCATTTTCTTTACAAGCCGAATATTGAATCGCTAGAGAAAGCTGATATTGAAACTTTTTGAATGCATAAGGAGTCAACACTTGGTAACCTTGCTTTTCCAACGGTGATAATGATTTCAAATGTAACTTTTGATATTTTGCTAACACACTATCATGCATTTGTTTCTGCCCAACATCTTCAATGGCAAAATCAACCTATAAAAAATTATGAGTAAAAAAATTAGTAAAAAAATGTTTGAACTAAAAAAAATGAAACAAACTAAATACTTATACTCACTTGTCTAATAAACTCTCTTAAACATATACGGAAAGATATAAACATTTTTATAAACGAATTTATACGGTGGTAGTTGTCATGCCACCAAAGAAAAGCCATGAAGATAACTTGGAAACCAAAATGTTTTAATTTGATACAACGATGTCACATGCTTATTCTCTTTGAGATTGAATTTTGCAATTACTAATGGCCATTGTTGCTCAACTTCTTCAACCGACTCTAACTTATATAAGTTGTACAACTCACTGCACCAACTTGAATACTCACTTTTTAATACCGAAGTAAACCAACTACTAAACTTACCGGCGATAAGCCATATGCAAAATGCATGTTTAGTATAAGGCATCTCTGTTTCAATTGCTTGTTTCATCCTTTTTCATCAATAGAGTAAAATTCTTAAAGTAAAGTAAATTTAAGAAATTTTAAGTCATATACTAATACTAAAAAGTTTCAAAAATCAAACATAAATATAGTTACCTTAAAGAGCCATTCGAATGTCTTTCGTTTTTCGTTACAGAGAAGTGCACACCCAAATAATATGGTTCTTCCATGATTGTCAATACCCATAAATATGCCAAATAGCATGTCATATGAATTCACCTTGTATGTAGTATCAAATTCCACAACATCTCCATATGTTTGGTAAAGTTTAAAATAATGAGCATGACACCAAAAATATGCTCTAGCCTATTTTCATCATCTAGTGTAAATCCATATTGAAAATTAAAATGTTCATTTTTAGCATTTTTACACTACTCAAAAAGCTCTCTTATATCATTCTTTGAATATAATATTTGATTTTTGGTAAAATAGTTATAAACATCCTTTTTAAGAAAAGAAAGTTCTCTGGTCTCACATTCTTTTCAAGTTCCATCACCTGCATAATTTGTTTAACGGAAAAGCCCCCTTCTTTTAATAAAAGTATACGTTACTCATCTTCTAAAGTATTTGTACGGTAAGATGGTAAAAAAACGAACCTGTTGAGTAGACAACAAAACATGATTATGCTCCTCAATAAACTTAGTGACTTGCCATTCTTCCGGAAAAATTTCGTTAATTCTTCTTAATGTTATGCGCATGTGGGCCTTGCATTCACATCTTGCATAGCCTCTGTTTCTTGACTTTTTTGTGTAGTCTTTTTAGGCTCCAGTTTTCCTTCACGATGACAAAAAATCCCATCTTTTCCTATCTCCTTTCTTGCTTGTTCACAAACCTCCCTTTTCGAACGGAAAACCCATTCGTTTTTGCATAATTTTGATAAAAAACAAGAGCCTCTTCTTCACTTAGAAAACATTGACCAATGAATGGTTCGTCACAATTTTTTTTTTCTTGTTTTCATTTAGTTCTTCAATGACATCTTCTTCAATAAGAAGCTCATTCAAATCCAAAAGAACACGTCCATTCATTTGCAGAATAATAGTGCTTTATATTATTTGATCTTAAAAAATAGATAGAAAGGTAATAAAATGTGTTGTTTGATAGTGAATACTTATAAATAAAATGGTGGGAAATTAGAATATATGAAATAGTAATTTTAGAGGGAAAAAATTTATCTAATAGTCATCTATGGAGGAAAGATTTAGAAGGGAAAAATATAATGTTAAATCATCATCATCATCATCGTACTCAGTATATCCCACCAATAGCAAAGCTATGGTAGGGTCTGAGGAGGGTAAGATGTAGACAGCCTTACCTCTACCCTATAAGGATAGAGAGGCTGCTTTCGGTGAGACCCCCGGCTCGATAGTAGTTTTGCATCAAGCCTTGGACATAAGGCACATAGCACTCAATCATCGGGACACCGGCTGATCGGTGCATGTACCCTTGTCTTTCGGCTATCAACGCCACTACATGATGCCTGATTAACCGTCCGTCACTTTTAACGTTATATGATAGTTATGAAGAGATGAATTCAGTTAATAGAAAATTATAATTTCAACAAGACTATTCAGCTAATTAATGTTTTTTACATGTGCCTTTAGGGAACATGTTAGAAAATCCCTATTAGTTTTAGTGTCATCAATTTATTTTAGATGATTATAGGTTACTTATGACCAAAAGGAAATATGAATAACATTTTTTACAGGTTAGAAGGTGCAGAGAGCACGCTTGTTCGAGGCTAATATGACTTTGTGGTTGTTTGCGCCACCATAGTTGGGGTTCAAGGGTTAGTGCGAAATAGACACACTGATTTATGGATCGTTGGGCCTTTCATCAAAACGATGTAATGGTTCGCTTCTTATAAAAACACAGATTTTGGTCCATTTCGGGTTAGACACTTGAGATAAAAACATGCTCGCGTTCGTTATTTTCTAAACTGTTTGTTTTAGATTCAAATAACTCATCAAAATAATTTAATAAAATACTTAAACACGAAAGTGGTTACCAGGTTTGAAAATATTATAGCAGAATACAACCTATAAAGACAGATTTGGTCTTTAATTCGCTAACCTCTGGCTCCTAACAGGTGGGAAGGAGGAAAATACGAATTTGTGCATTTAGACATGTACTTACTGTTTACGAGTAGTATATCATGAAAAATCAAAACAAAACAAATCAAAACAAAACAAAACAAAACAATGTTTATGTCGTCTTGAGTACGTAAAGTAGTCGCATTTTTGGTATAAAGCCATTTTTGTGGTGCCTAATGTCTTGTTTTCCTTTCAGCATCATCTTGTCGGCATACAATTATGCATCAAATTATTGACATATAAAGGACATTTTTCCATAAGGAGTATTATAATTTATAAATAACAACCATAACCATATTCAACAGAATGTCACTCATAGCATGTCTCCAAGTAAGATTTGGAGAGGGTGGGATATATGTGAACCATACCTCTATCCACAGGTCGATACATTGGTTGCTTCAAAGGTAGACAAGAAAGTGTCAAGCAAAAGCCACTAGCCCCTAAGACAAACGAATGAAAAAATGGTACAAGCCCCTATAAGTCCTTAACGTTAATCCTATATCTTTATGAAAAACCATTCCCGGACATGTTCCCGGCCATGTCCTCAAAGACGTGCAAGTCAGTCTAACAAGTCATACCTAATCAGCTCATCCTATGCCAGTTTGGTTCTGCCTCTAGCTCCTCCTTCTCCCCTCGACAATATAATAATCACAAATTATCAATGAATTTGTGTCAATGAATTTTGTGTACGTTTTTAAGTTTTTAACATAGTATTTCTAGTATTCGAATTAAGATTTATTTAAATAAATGCTTGCGCATGTAATTATTATAAATTTATGGTTGAATTAAATAGTAAAGGTAAACTATTATTCGATATGAGGTTTTGATTATCAAAATGTATATTGAAAATATTTCATGTGTAAAGGGTTTATTGATAATCAACAATAACCTACACTAGTACACCGAAATTCACTCAAGACTCTCCAACGGTGAAAGTATGTGCAAATCCGGTCATAGGTAGAGAATTCATCAGCGAACCTGAGACGGACAGTCACTCACAACGGCTGCCTATTATGACGGATTATCGGTGCCAAGCCACCGAATTCAACAATGAATAAATGAAATAACTTTTACAAACTAATCACCGACAACCGTTAAAAAAGTATTTTTTCTTTTTGTGATTTTGTTTATTATTTATTTTATAAAAGTCTATATATTAATTAAAAAAAAACTCCATTATTTTTTCTCCCTCTTAACAATTCCTGGTCTCTTGTATGTTTTATCTGGCTACAAATGTGCGAATTTGACTAAAACAAAATTGACTAAAAGAAAAATGACTACATGCATGTTACTAATACAGAAGAAAATTTTTCCAAAGAGAAACAAGAAATATATCTTTGGACTTGTGGATATATAGACTTGACCAACTATATATCTATTTTTTCTCTCGAGCTAGTACGTGTACAAAAATATACCATCCGTTTTCCTAGCATAAAAAAAATTGATTTATACAAATTATGCCGCATTTTGTGATATATACGCAATTCGAGTAACTAGCTAGTTTTAATCTCAAACTAGGTAATGTTGCATTACACTGGGTTGGTGTTGTTGGAATGTTATATGTGACGAATATAGTTAGCGTGTTGTCGCGGCGAACATGCATGATTTCGTTCGGTATTGGGTTACAGCACCAAAACTAAATACAAAAAATTCGTCCACATCTAAATATAACAAATTAACATATTTAACATTAAAACGCGCGTGCAATAGAAAATCAATGTTAATTTGGTCGTGGCAAAGATTAACAGAAAAAACACGTATGTTGCACCGTGGATGTAGATTCGTCGGTATCGAGTTACGGCTCCTGAACAAACAAACAAAAAATTGTCAACACTCATAAACAACAAATACATATATTGTAAAAAAAAATATGCATGTTGCGGCAGCCCAACACGAATTGGACGTATCGACGGTAACAAAAGAACCCTTGCACGTTGCGGCGTCAAACCGACACGAATTCAGTGAGTATCGACAATATCAACACCGACATCAAACTAACATGTATTGGGCGCTAGTGACGGTAACAAAAAAGCTTGAACATAGCCTTATCTATGCGGCGCGAATTCGATCAGTATCAACAGTATCAAAACTAAATCATAAACATAAAATTCAAAAAAGAAAACAAATCTTTTTTAAAATAAATAAAATAAAAGGGCCAATAAGGTGTCGTCACATGGTATAATCACATTTCAACGACACCAACGCATAACATTTAAACTTATACGAGGTTACAAACATGCCGCGTTGCGTTGACGCCACGACACGTGGGTGATCGGTATTAATCAAGATTAGGTTCGTATGGTAACGATAATAAACCAAAAAAATAATTAGTAAATGCCGAGAATACTATCTGTTGTTGTTTTGATCGGTAGTAATGTGGTTAACCAGTTGATGTATGTTGCACGTTAGTATGTGTTGTTTTGAAACGGATTATGTATTCAGAAAATGTGTGTAGGTCCTAAGAACTGATCAAACAACAAGTTGTTTGATCAGTCTCACTACTATCTAGCAGAAATCACTTGTAAGCAACCGAAATCTTGGATCTTGCGAGTGTTGGATTATTTTCAGAAATGGAAAGAAAGAGAGATTATGGAGAGAGTTGGTGAGAGGATAAGGTTGAGATTTTTTAAAATGTTGTTTTAGCAGGTGCATGCTTCACCTTTTATAGGTGAAGCAATGCCATGCTTACTTTCATTATTCACTGCCCAATGGGCTCAATATTAGATAACCTCGGGCCTAAACATACAACCGACAAGCTACCTTGATACATCGTAAATAGAGTAAACAAATAAAAAAGACTAATTAACAAAACGGGCCGCTACAATCTCTCTCTAGTCTTTAGTGTTTGTTCTGGTAGCTTTTGTTTTCAGTCGGTCTCGTAGTCGAAGCCTTCGTCGTTTTCATATAGTTGATTGTCAACAAGAAAATGAAAGAACTTGTTGAACTTCTCAATTATCATGTTAGTGTTGTCTTGATGAACGTTTTCGATTGTGCCCAATGGATAATTGTACAACTTTAACATATTTTCTTTGTTGAGGGCGGCCATCTCGTGCTCATCAAAGAAGCGAAGGAAGTGCATCTGTTTGCAGTGGACGATAACTTCCCTGGTATTGTCGAATACCCAATAGATGATGTTGAGCAGGAATTGTTCTCCATGGTTGATTGGCCTTCTATCTTTGTGTTTCTTGCATCTCCAGGCATTTCTTTTCTTTCTAGAGATGGGATCAATTTCAGTTGGGTGACGTTACGACTTACCCTTGTTGAGTTTGAAATTAGGATAGTCGTTCTTCCACTCTCGACTCAGAAATCTCATAAACCATCCCTTCAGCTTCTTCTCACTTGCACCTTGACCCACGAACCGTCTGAAGTAGTTCATGTCGAGATCAGACAGTGTATGCATGTCTTTGTAGTGCATGTAGGTTAAATCCCCACTGGCACGACGAATTGCCCATGTCTTTTTGGACGCATACCATTTGGAGAGTCGTCATGATAAGGGTAGAGACGTTCTCGGAGACTAGGAAACTCTGGTGATGTAGTGTATTTTCTTCATTCTTCTCCTTGACGGTTGAGAAGATTCGCCACCTGTTGCTGGAAGAGCCATTACCGACGGGCTCCTGAGTTTGATTCGCTCTTTCACCACGAACCGGAGTGTATGGGTTCGGTGAGTAGTTTATTCCATCATCCTCAACAGCCTCTTGAGCCGGAGTCTTAGTACCTGCACAAGTAGAAACGTTAATAACAGAAGCAATTTTTTCCTCTAGTGAAACATCAACATCCTTTATTTTCTTGGCGGGGTCATCATCGACAACATCCATTGGCGAGTCATCATGTGTTTGACTCGTTCCATTATCGCCACTAACACCACCATCACCATTTCCATCACCATTACCGCCACCGTGCGGTTCGTTGAAACTATCATGATGATCGTGATACTCATTGTTATCCTCCTCATCATCTTCATTCTTATCTTCCTCATCCTTGTCCTCCTCATTCTCATCTTCCTCCTTGTTCACAATGCCGGTTAATACAACATCCGGATCAAAAACTGTAACGGTCTAAGCAGTCACAAGAGAAGCGACATTGGTTTCAACCATGCTAGAACCAACAATTGTACTAACGACCATTGCTGTTTCACTAATACCACCACCAACACCACTACCACTTGAAACATCAACAACTTTGACTCTACTACAGCTTGCGCCGTCCATAGAACCAACATTGCGAGCATTAGCAACAAGACCGGGCAAGGCATATTGTCTCATTTTCCCTTTGCTATCATCATATCATCATAATCGAAGTCAGACCAGCTTCTGAAAACTGCTTTGATACGGTTCTTGAGATCTTCAATATCTTCATTTTTCAATTTCATCACCTCAACGGAAGCAAGATATCGGTTAATGAGAGCTTCATTGACCGTGTTTTGAGCAGTTGTAAAGCGGTTATGTTGCTCTATTTTGAGTCTAAGCCGTTCAATTTCAGCTCGCAAGTCGGCGTTTTCTCCAATCAATGTTCCAATGTTCCGTGAAGAATTGGATTGACCCTCCAACATACGGACCCGAGTGTTAAGTCCTTCAACTTCAATCATCATCTTGTCAACACCTAACTCTAACTCTCTCCTCAAATTTTGTGCAAGGTTTGATGAGAAAGGTAGATCCGTCTCAAGACGTGAAACCCTCGACTCAAGATGCGTCACCTCATCATGACGCTCAGCATTCAATAGTGATTGGTCAACAATGCGTGTTGATTTGGTTTCGAAGAGTCTCCATCCACAGACGTTGACTCTCAATCAGGGCTCTATCTACCTCCTTGTCTTTCTTCAACTGAGCAACCCTAGCAGCTAGAGTGTTTCTTTCTTTTATCACCTCATCATTCATGTCTTGTTGTTCTTTCACGAACTTGATCATCAGGTGTTCATGTTTCACTCTCGTCTCATTTGATTTATCAAGAGCCTGAATCCTATCATCCCAGTACTGGGGAATTCATGAACTTCCCACTGGATAAAGGAATGGCCGAGATGACGGGACTTTCGGTGATTGCTGGTGGTGTTATTGAATATATGGATTGTGGTGAGGTTTGGGTTGGCTTGGTTATGGTTTGGCTAGCTAAAGGTGGTTAGTAGGGGTGTTCAAAAATATCCGAATCCGAATTGGTATCCAAAATATCTAAAAATACGAATCCGAATTATCCGAAAATATCCGGATTCGGATTCGGATAGTAAGTCTGAAAATTTTCGGATATTTCGGATATCCGAAATATCCGAAAACTTGAATACATGTATTTCAATTATTTATTAGATATCATGTTATAAACAAGTTTTATGTTCAAACCCTACCATTCTTCAAAACTGAAACATTACCAGCGCCACTTCAAGCTCCATCCCTTCTAACTTTTTTTAGGTCTCTCCGCCGCTAGTCCTCCGATTGTGGTGACTTGTTGTTCCTCCGGTCACCGCCATATCTATCCGGTGGCGATAGACATCTGCAAAGTGGCGGTCGACGACTGGATGCCGACTTTCGAAGATTGCTTGTATCTTGAAACCAATTCCCACTCCCACCTGATGTTAACGATTAGTTCTATACACAGATATGTGCTAATATTTGTTCCTTTGGTTAATTACAAATTGATGAAAATGTAATATTATAGAATTTTTCAATGTAATTTATATTTCTTTACAGATTGATGAAAGCATTTGTGTCCTTTAATAGAATTGAAAGTTGGATTCTTGACATGTATTTTTAATTTTGATTTTTTTCAAATTCGGATATCCATTTAATTATCCGAACGGAGATCCGAAATTTTGGGTATCCGAATTTCGGATATCCGAAATTTCGGATACAGATTCAGATAGTCAACTTGATACATCGTAAATAGAGTAAACAAATAAAAAAGACTAATTAACAAAACGGGCCGCTACAATCTCTCTCTAGTCTTTAGTGTTTGTTCTGGTAGCTTTTGTTTTCAGTCGGTCTCGTAGTCGAAGCCTTCGTCGTTTTCATATAGTTGATTGTCAACAAGAAAATGAAAGAACTTGTTGAACTTCTCAATTATCATGTTAGTGTTGTCTTGATGAACGTTTTCGATTGTGCCCAATAGATAATTGTACAACTTTAACATATTTTCTTTGTTGAGGGCGGCCATCTCGTGCTCATCAAAGAAGCGAAGGAAGTGCATCTGTTTGCAGTGGACGATAACTTCCCTGGTATTGTCGAATACCCAATAGATGATGTTGAGCAGGAATTGTTCTCCATGGTTGATTGGCCTCCTATCTTTGTGTTTCTTGTATCTCCAGGCATTTCTTTTCTTTCTTGAGATGGGATCAATTTCAGTTGGGTGACGTTACGACTTACCCTTGCTGAGTTTGAAATTAGGATAGTCGTTCTTCCACTCTCGACTCAGAAATCTCATAAACCATCCCTTCAGCTTCTTCTCACTTGCACATTGACCCACGAACCGTCTGAAGTAGTTCATGTCGAGAACAGACAGTGTATGCATGTCTGTGTAGTGCATGTAGGTTAAATCCCCACTGGCACGACGAATTGCCCATGTCTTTTTGGACACATACCATTTGGAGAGTCGTCATGATAAGGGTAGAGACGTTCTCGGAGACTAGGAAACTCTGGTGATGTAGTGTATTTTCTTCATTCTTCTCCTTGACGGTTGAGAAGATTCGCCACCTGTTGCTGGAAGAGCCATTACCGACGGGCTCCTGAGTTTGATTCGCTCTTTCACCACGAAGCGGAGTGTCTGGGTTCGGTGAGTAGTTTATTCCATCATCCTCAACAACTTCTTGAGCTGGAGACTTGGTAACTGCACAAGTAGAAACGTTAATAACAGAGGCAATTTCTTCCTCTTATGAAACATCAACATCCTTTATTTTCTTGGCGGGATCATCATCGACAACATCCATTGGCGAGTCATCATGTGGTTGACTCGTTCCATTATCTCCACCAACACCACCATCACCATTTCCATCACCATTATCGCCACCGTGCGGTTCATTGAAACTATCATGATGATCTTGATACTCATTGTTATCCTCCTCATCATCTTCATTCTTATCTTCCTCATCATTGTCATCCTCATTCTCATCTTCCTCCTCGTTCACAATGCCGGTTAATACAACATCCGGAGCAAACTGTAACGGTCTCAGCAGTCACAAGAGAAGCGACATTGGTTTCAACCATGCCAGTACCAAAAATTGTACTAACGACCATTACTGTCTCACTAACACCACCACCAACACCACTACCACTTGAAACATCACCAACTTTGACTATACTACAGCTTGCGCCGTCCCTAGAACCAACATTGCGAGCATTAGCAACAAGACCGGGCAAGGCATATTATCTCATTTTCCCTTTGCTATCATCATATCATCATCATCGAAGTCAGACCAGCTTCTGAAAACTGCTTTGATACGGTTCTTGAGATCTTCAATATCTTCATTTTTCAATTTCATCACCTCAACAGAAGCAAGATATCGGTTAATGAGAGCTTCATTGACTGTGTTTGCGCAGTTGTAAAGCGGTTATGTTGCTCGATTTTGAGTCTAAGTCGTTCAATCTCAGCTCGCAAGTCGGCGTTTTCTCCAATCAATGTTCCAATGTTCCGTGAAGAACTGGATTGACCCTCCAACATACGGACCCGAGTGTCAAGTCCTTCAAATTCAATCATCGTCTTGTCAACACCTAACTCTAACTCTCTCCTCAAATTTTGTGCAAGGTTTGATGAGAAAGGTAGATCCGTCTCAAGACGTGAAACCCTTGACTCAAGATGTGTCACCTCATCATGACGCTCAGCATTCAATAGTGATTGGTCAACAATGCGGGTTGATTTGATTTCGGAGAGTCTCCATCCACAGACGTTGACTCTTAGTCAGGGCTCTATCTACCTCCTTGTCTTTCTCCAATTGAGCAACCTTAGTAGCTAGAGTGTTTCTTTCTTTCATCACCTCATCATTCATGTCTTGTTGTTCTTTCACGAACTTGATCATCAGGTGTTCATGTTTCACTCTCGTCTCGTTGGATTTATCCAGAGCCTGAATCCTATCAAGAGACTGGGGAATTCATGAACTTCCCACTGGATAAAGGAATGGCCGAGATAACCGGACTTTGGGTGATTGCTGGTGGTGTGATTGAATATATGGATTGTGGTGAGGTTTGGGTAGGCTTGGTTATGGTTTGGCTAGCTAAGGGTGTGGTTAGTAGGGGTGTTCAAAAATATTCGAATCCGAATTGGTATCCGAAATATCTAAAAATCCGAATCCGAATTATCCGAAAATATCAGGATTCGGATTCAGATAGTAATTTTGAAAATTTTCTGATATTTCGGATATCCGAAATATCCGAACACTTGAATACATGTATTTTCAATTATTTATTAGATATCATGTAATAAACAAGTATTACATTCAAACCCTACCATTCTTCAAAACTTAAACATCACCAGCGCCACTTCAAGCTCCATTCATTCTAACTTTTTTTAGATCTCTTCGCCGCTAGTCCTCCAATTGTGGTGACTTGTTGTTCTTCCGGTCACCGCCATATCTAGCCGGTGGCGATAGACATCTACAAACTGGCAGTAGACGACTGGATGCTGACTTTCAAAGATTGCTTGTATCTTAAAACCAATTCCCACTCCCACATGATGTTAACGATTAGTTCTATACACAGATATGTGCTAATATTTGTTCCTTTGGTTAATTACAAATTGATGAAAATGTAATATTATAGAATTTTTCAATGTAATTTATATTTCTTTACATATTTATGAAAACATTTGTGTCTTTTAATAGAATTGAAAGTCGGATTCTTGACATGTATTTTTAATTTTGAATTTTTTTCAGATTTGGAAATCTATTTAATTATCCGAACGGAGATCCGAAATTTCGGGTATCCGAACTTCGGATATCTGAAGTTCGGATATCAGAAACTCCATATATCCGATTTTGAACACCCCTAGTGGTTAGCACTAGAGGTAGGCTTGTGGGTTCGGTGGATATTTGGGTAAGGCTGGTTATGGGTAGGGTAGTAGGTGAGGCAGTAAAGGTAGTCAACCAGAAGGTGGTTCCCCTAAGTGGTGATGTAAAGCTGGAGCTAAATAGGGATGATATTGGTGAGGTAGTCCTAGGTGGGGGGATAGGTGTTGGCCGGGTGAGGTATGGGTAGGCTCGGTTTCGGGTTTGGTTATCAGTGGTAAGGGAAGACCTTGTATGGGTTGGTCTTTGTGAGTGGGGGATTGTTTGGGAGAGGTTATTGGTGAGTCGTGGAGTTTCCTAGATGTGGGTTTGGTTTTGGTTTTGAGTCTCGACACTTGAACTTGTTTGCTTCTTAAGATTTCTATGGTGTGGGACATGGTGGTTGGTGAGGCTTGGTGTTAGTCAGCTTGGGTGGTTTATGGGGGTTGTGTCACAGTGGAAGCAGTAGGAAAGATTATCTTAACTGATCTAGGCATCTTTGAAGGCCCAGACTTCTTGGAGTACGTGGCTTTCTTCAAATGTTTAAGAGGCCGCTCGGGTTCCTCTTCTTCTTCCTCTTCTTGTTGTTGGGATAAACCACTAGTAGAAGGCTTGCTGACAGCCTTCCTTATTTTGTTATGAAGCTTTTTGTCACGGTGTTCACCCTCGACGTCAGTGTCAGAACCGGTAGCATCACTATCATGCTCTTGGTCAACACCACTCTCACCATCATCATCATCTCCACTATCATCACCTTCTTCCTCACTTGTCTATTCAATATCAATTTTGGTTTAAGCAAATAAACCGAACTTAGTACCAGGCATATCACCTTAATTCTTGTAACCGATTTTACTAGTATGCTCTAACATCTCCTTGAATACAGTTTGCTTCACCATATTTGCATGGTGAGGCTCGGTGGGTGGTATCACATTTCCTTTATCATCAACCTCCTCTAGGTAGACCGGCCTTGGAACATTTGGCATCAAATCGTCCAGAATAAGGTGAACAAAACGTGGATACATCATCCAGATGTTCTTTGAAAGTACATTAGATTGGATGCACTTAAAGAACCACCTGGAGAAGTTGAATTCCATCTTGTTCGTCAAGCAGACCATTACCCTAACCCACTGCATCTTCAGCTTATCAAAACCTTCTTTATGCTCAGACAGACAGTTAGCCGTAATGTGGAAAAGAAACTTCAATACGGCGACTCGTGTCTCTTTTCACAAGTAGTCCAAACTACATTGTACCCAATGTTCGTAACATAACCCTCCAAGTCCTTTTTTGGATGCGTTCATAATAGTGATGTGGTGCATCCTTAATGTTAAGGGTACTATGAACAACATCCTTAGTCACACTCAGCTTCTTCTCGGCTACCTCAGTTGTAATAGTCACCATTTTTCACAGTCTTTGCCTTCGTCCAAAACCCTTCAACCCAACAAGTATGAATCTACGGATTGACCAAGATAGCATGCATCAGTGGACATTTCCGAAGCCCCTTGATCATTTATATAAACAATTGTACTTCTTCTTGCGGGGGATGTCATGTGGACAATACATGTAATGTTGTTACAAAGATATCCTAAAACAAATCATCAAGATTAATAATTGAGTTAGAAGAACAAGGATATATATAAAGGGAATACTCTATAGAATAGTAAGCAAATTTTGAAATTATTCCAATCAAGTCACTCATAAAATCTTTTGTTCCAATCAAGTCACTAAAGTTTATTTTTTGTTCTATTCTTAGATATTTTAAAAAGTCACTAATGTCACTAAAGTTTAAATTGTGTAAAATTGCCAAAAAAAAAAAAAAAAAAAAAAATCGTAAAACTGCAAAAAAAAAAAAATCTTAACCTTTTTTTTTGTTTTTTTGGCAATTTTTCAGTTTTTTGGCAATTTTTCACAATTAAATTTTTTTTCTCAGTTTTTACTAATCTTGTCAAATTAAAAAAAATATTTGCAATGTCAAACTATTTTAAACTAATAAACCCTACATAATCTGCTATCCAAGTAAAATTTCTAGGATTAGAACAAAGAAGAAACTTTAGTGACTTAATTTGAACAAAAAATTTTATGAGTGACCTGATTGAAACAATTTCAAAGCTTAGTTACTATTCTATAAAGTAATCTCTACAACAAATAAAAAAAATAAAATCTACGAAAAGATAAAACAAAAACAAAAATTTAAATGTAAAGGAAAAATGAACCGAATCGAGTTTCGATTCTAATGAATCGAGTTGGATATTATTGGTATAAATATCAAAGTGTAAATGAATCGAATAGAATATTAAATTATTCGAATCGAGTATAAAATGAATTGAATCGAGTTTTATTTGAATCAAGTTTGGACACTCGATTCGATTTAATTTAGTTCGATTAGATTTAAATTTCAGAGAGTTGATTGAACTAGAATTATATTGAATTCGAATCCTTTTGACTTGTAAAATCATAAAAATGTCCAACTTTTAATGAATCAAATCGAGTTTGAAACGAATCAAATCGAGTTTCAAACGAATCGATTTGAGTCTGGAACTCGATTCAATTCAAATGAAATTCGACTCGATTCATCTTGAATTTGATTCAAATATATCACTTTGTCCAAAAGCACAATTACTTGTACATATGGATTCGTCCAGCCCCGATATAAGTTTTTGGGCTTTTTTAGCACACAAACATAAACATTTCATGGGTTAATAGGACCAAAAGTGGTCCGAAAACACCCTGAAACAAACTATACAAATCATAATAAAAAATCAATTATATCTATCCTAAGATCCCTTAAGATTGTGATAACAAGATCGTATCATCATTTCAAGGAAACAATAAAATAAAAGGTCCTTACGATTCTCCGACGGGTCCATTTCGACCGGTAAAGAACACCAAAAACACGAACAATAATCATAAACAAATACTAGGATGATATACCGATGGTAAAGGATCCATATAAGATGATTATCAAGTGTAAGTAACAAAGATTCAAAGCAGATTGACTATTAAAGAGTTTGAATGAAAAAGGCAGTGGATGATATATATATATATATATATAGAGAGAGAGAGAGATAGAGAGAGAGATAGACATATATATATATATATATATACATATAGAGAGAGAGAGAGAGAGAAATAGTTGAGAGTGTTTTCTAAAAAAATGACTGAATAAGTGAAGGATATTTTGGTTGGCCCTTTATATAAGGTTAGCCTATCTCGCGAGTTTTTAATGATTTTACACTTTCAACCCTCGAACTATGAAGATATTTACAGATTTAAACACGAAAAATATTTATACACCAAATCCAAACACTTAAATTAGGGTGGCAATCTTGAACAAAACCTTTCAAATGGGTCAATTTGAGTTGTTTTAAAAATTAAATGCGTTGGTTTGGGTAAAATGTTTTAACTAAATTAATGAGTCATTTGAAATTCCATCATTTTATTTTTAGATCAAAATGGTTCGACAAGTTCAAAGAAATGAGTCGATATGGGTTAGTGTTATAAGGAAATGTAACAGGTTTCGGATCAGAATGAGTTTTCGTACAAGACAGGTTTCGGATCGAAACGGGTTTCAAATTGGAACGAATTCGGTTCGGGTTTCAAGCCAACACGAGTTTTCTCCCGTGACCGGTTGGGGTTTGGTTTTTTTTTGTCGATTCCGGACTCGATTTTGTCCGTTTTTCAGTTTCATTTTTGTTTGGTTTGAATTCTTTTAGTTTCGTTTTGATTGTTTTTTTCGATTTCGATTTCGATTGATGTGGTCCGAATTTTGGCTTTTTGTTTCATTTTCGTAGATTTTTTCGGTTTCAGTCCGATTCTTGGTGGGTTTTTTTTAATGGAACGAGAACAAAGTAGGAAACATTTTAGTGATATTACTTTTATTTTTGTTTATGATTTATATTTTAAGTTATAATTTTTTTTATTATTATTTTTGAATATTTATTTTGAGAGTTTTTATCTTAATAAAAAACCCCTAAAAAATTCAAAAAAATAATAAAAAATTCATAACTTAAAATATAAATAAAAAAAAAATCTAAAACAACTAAAATGTTTCTGCCATTATTCTCGTTCATAAAAAAAAACTCAAAACCCGGTTCGACCCTAACCTATTCCGACCTAAACCAAAACAACCCATTTTTTAATTGACATGTTCTAACCCAAACTTATTATGACCCAAACTTGTTTTGACCCTTGACTCATTTCAACTCATGCCTCATTTGACCCAACCTAACCTATTTGCCACATGTAACTTAAATATATACAAGATATATATTTTTGGTCCCTCATTAACAACATTTGCAATATGGACCATCAACATAGAGCCATAAATAACAAACTTAAAACTAAAAGAAAGAAATAAAATTAAAATTAAAAGGTAAAAAATAAAATAAAATAAAATAAAACCTACTTAAAACAAATTTTTAAGTTAGGACATGAAAATAAAACAAAACAAAAATAAAAATAATTGGAGTAAAGATTAATTTTATATTATATATTATAATATACTAATTATAATCATTAAAAGTTTACATATTTTTGGTGAAAAAGATCACGACATGAAATCAAACTCTCCGTTAACATAGTAGGTCACACTTCTATTTCATTGGTATTATGTCAAGAACCCAAAGTCGGTTATAGATATAATTTATCCACTTTAAACTTAACAAGTATTTTGATGTCAATGTGATACGTTAAGGTATATAATAGACATAATGCTTATGTGGTTCGCGTTTAATCCAACATATTACTGGCTCCATCATACTTGGAGCATAGTTTGTGTTTATCAGATCACCCAGAATTGACTCCGACCCTCTAATGATTTATAAAAAAATTTGTACTAATTAAACTTTTGCAAACAATTACAAACAATAAAGGTTGAACTATAGACTTACTTGCCAAGTTCAGACTTACATGCCTTCATATAGAGTGTGTAGGACTTACTTGTTTGCCCCATGTTACGCGGTTATGATATGCCCCTTTTTGTTTGTTAATTATCAACATTTCGTGGTGAGAATTGACAACATTTTGTGTTGAATTTAAACCCTTTTAAGCACTTTGTATTTTTTCTGCCTTTTCATATTGATTTTTAATATGTATATCAAATCAAGAATAATTTTATGGCGATCAATCACTAATGAGATAGTGTATGACTGACTAATAACATTTTTTCCTTAATCAATATGACATAACGTGGAGTCATGTCACTGCTTCATAAAGGTAAAACCACTAGCATAGGCGAATAATTTTGTTTATACTATGACTCTTTCTCATTTACCAAGCCTATCTACACATCAAGAAATGATCTTGTTGGTTTTTGATATACTATTTTCATATGCTTGAATCATTAAAGACAATTCTTGAATCATTAAAGACAATTTCTTTTAATTTTCCAAAGGTCGAATCAATTTCTCAAAAAATTTTATAGTTTTTATATTATTCGACTCCCTCTGAACAGGAGCTCCCTCTAAACGGGATAACATTCTTTTTGAAGCATTTTCTAATTTTCATAAATAAATATTAAAATAAATAAATAAGTATTAAAATAAAATATTTTTGGTAAGCCAAGTGACTTAATTTGTTTTTCTAAAAAAGCAAAAGGAACATATTTTTGGTGAGTTAGTCATAACTCAAGTTTCTCCCTCTAAATCATGACAAATCTGAAAAATATTTACATTTTTAAAACACAAAAAGATAAAACCAATTTAATAAAAAAATCATGCATAGCGACTAGGGATGAGCGTGGGACAGTACCTGTACACGATTGTACTCGTATCAAAAAATCACGTACCAATACTCATACCAAAGTTTTTGCTGTGGTACAAGTACGAGTATGGGTATTGGTAAGGGTATTTTGGTACAATACCCGTTTTTGTACCACTTTGTTTTTTTTTTATTTCTAAATCTTCTACGATCTTGAAACCGGTACCGGTACGAGTAACAAACAGCTTGAATTAGTCCGGGAATCGGTAATTTCATAGGTACGTGACGGGTACCAAATTAGTAGAGGTACCAAATTGGTTGTCGATTTAATGATAATACAGTATTGAAGAACCCTAATCAGTTGCCGACTTTAAGTGATTTGTTTGTTGGTTCGAGTCTTGGATGTTTTATTATTTAATTTTGAAGAAACGTTTGGTACTTGTTCTATAATAACATTATTGGAGAATTTATTTTATACATTAAATATGAAGAATCCCAATTAAACCTTTATATACTCTAAACAGTTACAGAATACCAAATGTACCTGTACCATACCCGTACCTGTACCAATTGTACCTGTACCAAAATTCAACAAAAATGAGTACCAATACTCGTTCCGAATAATCTAAATCGGTATGGGTATATGTACGTGTACGGGTACGGTATGGTTAAGTGGTATTCGTTTGGATCACATTAATTCTTGCACACTGATAGGCAGGAAGGAAACATAATGTCCGACCTGCCTGCAGTGAGGTACTTCATGGAGCCAATCATTGACCAATAATGTTGTTGATCGACTGACTTTCCCGATGAACCTGGAGCTAACACTAGTCTAGTACCAATCAGAGTGACACAGGAATTGGCATCTTTGAAACCAAACTTATGAACAACTTCGTGAACGTATTTCTCCTGATGAATCACAATCCCGTCCGTCTTTTGTTTAACTTGAGGGCCCAAAAAGAAAGTCGCCCCCAACAAACTCATTTCAAACCGACTCTGCTTTACCTTTGAAAAATTTCTACATAGTTTGTCACATGTTGATCCAAAGATAATATCATTAACATACACTTAGACAAGAATATGATTGTCCTTCACCTTCTTGATAAAGAGTGTATGATCAATAATACCTCTTCAATAGCCATTCTGCAAAAGATGTTCTGTTAAGGTAGCATACCAAGCATTAGGTGCCTGATGAAGGCCATAAAGATCTTTATTAAGATGGTAAACATAGTTTAGACGTTCAGGATCTTCAAAACATAGTGGTTGCTTGGCATAAATTTCTTCTTACTTTTTTCCATACAAGAAGGTGGTCTTTACATCCATTTGATAAACTTTAAATTTCATGTATGAGGCATCAGCCGAATTGACTCGAGCCTAGAAACAGGAGTATAAAACTCATCGTAATTAAGACCTTCACGCTGAGAAAAACCTTGAACTACCATCCGTGCTTTATTTCTTATGATTACCCCTTTATCATCCTTCTTTTTTCTGAACGCCCATCTTATACCAATTAGTTTCTTATTCTTTGGCTTCTTAACCAACTTCCACACATTGAGCTTCTTGAACTATAACAGTTCCTCTTGCATTACCTAAACCCAGGAATTCTCCTTTAGAAGAACCTTGTGGTCCTTTGGTTCGAACTGTGAAATAAAACAAGCAAAAATACATATGCTAATGTTATCAGATTTGCTCCTTGTTTGGATGCCGACTGAGGGAGAGCTAATAATTTTTGCTGTCTAGTGTGACCGACGAATGGGCTACTGAGGAATTTCTAATCAATCGGATCTAGTTATCTGATATGTATATGTATATAATAGATTAAGAACGAAGTGCGCGAGTGAGCAATTCGGCAAAGTGATGGCTTAAGAAAATACGTTAAATCATACTTAAATTATGAAGGCATGGACAACCTTTATATAGAAGAGGAATGCCATTCGTTACACATGCAGGTGATCAAGGTGATCAAGGTTAGGGCTTGGGAAGACGAAGTGCTCAAGATATCTGATGGCTCGGATCTTTTTGTTAAAATTAATATAATATGAATGGTGGTTTTGTATATTAAAACAAGTAATCTTTAAAACATTAAATATGAACTTTTAATCCCGTCTTTTATGATTGTAAATATTATATTTAAATCCACATGTTTCTAAAGACTTCCGCTTCAAAACGTAACTCTGATATATTTACAAATGTTGTACCAACATATGTGTCATACGCCTAGGCCGCGATTTGGGGTGTGACAAGTGTTGGTATCAGAGCCATCGATCTTAGCGAATTAGGTATCACAAGATAATACCTAAGCTTCGATCCAAGGATAGGAAAAATATTTTCATTACTTGTTTTATTTGAATAGGGATAAGATAGGCTGGTAAACCTTTTCTTTCCCTCCTCACTCTAAACCACCCAATTTATTAGATGTCTTTCAAGAAGATGATGGATAACTATGTACGTGAAGCAAAGAAGGTTGGAATACCCGAACCCCTACCCAAGGATAACATGAGCGAGGACTACTATGAGGCTTTCTTCAACCAAGACCAATTCATTGAACGAACCAAGCCAATATACTTCCCTGGAACCAAGAATTGTCCAATCAACTTACCCGATAGTCCACCAATGCCAAGAAGTGATCCCTCAAGACATTCCAGCTACCACCCGTCAAGCATACCCATGTACCACCCATCCGAAGTCCCAACATATCACCATTATGAGATCCCAACATATCAACCGTCTGAGATCCCTCCATATTACTCATCTGGTGCTCCGACATATCTATTACCAAATCCTCACCCATCGTACACTTTCCTCTCCAACCGACCAACCAAGGAGAAACCTATGTCCGACTCGTCCGATTGGATGCAATGCCATTCTGACCAACACATATGGCCCACTGGAACCTCTGCTTTTGACTCAGTTGATTCTCGCCCCAACAACGGTGAAGGATCATCCCACAAGCCTAAAATGAGAGTCATGATGCCATACGAAAGTTTTCGCATACCCTCGATAGTGAAGGAGACTGCCCAACTAATGGAGGAAGAGGACCCTGAGGAAGAAGAGGATCCAGATGAAGAATCTGAAGAAGACCCTGAGGAAGAGTACCCAGATAACCCCAATGAAGTGACAACACCGATAGAAGAGACACTCTCCCACCAAAATCCAAGTTATGGCTCCATGGACCCTTATGTGTAATATCTCGAAGAACTCAAGAACAAAGCATCATCAAGCTTCCCACCATACCAAGGCGAAATCCCATCAATTAAAGACCAAGCAAATGAAATCCGTGAGCAGAATGAGGCTGTCGAAGCTTTCTTCAATTACCCATCCGACGTGACATCTTCGTTATACCCAGACCCAAGGAACCACTACGAAGTGGTCATGATGAGGTACCGTGATCCGCCACCAAAGTATGAATACCCAAACGAGATCCCTCAATTACAAGAGGAGCATTTGGACCGAGCCTTGGATGAAACAGATGACCTTAGGAAGAAGATAGTAGTGGATGGAAAGAAGAAGAAGATGGGAGAAAAACTTCTAAGGAAATGTAATAACATGACAAAAATGGTGAAGAAGTTTATCAAGGATTGAAGAAAAGTGAGATAAGAGTGTGGTGTTGTAAGGGTTGTGGGTGTTTAATATAACTTTAATGTGATGTGTGTAATATGTGTATAAATAAGGATAGGTACATATGTATATCGAGTAAACGATATATATATGAATGTTGTAAAAATAAAAAATATATATCATGTTATGATATATATATATATATATACATATATATATATATACATATATATATATATATATTGTGACATAAATAAAAAGTGTGTTTAAGAAAAGAAATTTGTTATATTTCAGTTAAAAATAAAAACGTGATAAAGAAAGAAAACGTCTCAACAAAGTAACAACGTTGAAGCTTCTCGAAAAGAAGCTGATAATAGAAAAGAAAAAGGAAAAGATCATGAGAGATCAAGAAGAGAAAATTTGCGATAAATATATGAACCAAATCCAACAAATGATAAAAGAGGCTGTAAGAAATGAATCAATAGCAAGATCACAATCTAGAAAATCTCAATCCGTTGAACCATCCCGAAAATCAGTTAAATCTCACCCGAAACCATCTCACGTAGAAAGTGTTCACGAGTCCAATTCCGATGGTGAAGTTAGACAAGAGTTTAAGAAACTAAAAATAGCGGTTGTTCGTTCAAAGACTTTAAGTATTTTGGACCTAAGGAATTTCATGGAGACAAGGGAGATATTACGACTGTTAGATGGCTCGAGGAGATGGAATCAATAGTAATCATAAGAAAATGTTCAGATCAAGAGAAAATTCAATATTCTTCCCAAATGTTCAAGGGCGAAGCATTAGAATGGTGGAACACACTGATTTTAAGCAAAGGAAGACAAATGCTGTACAATCTGTCATGGGAAGAATTCAAGGAGATGATGACGATGAAGTTCTGCCCTATGCATGAAACCGACCAGATCCAAACGAAATTTCTTAATCATAAGGTTGTAGGAACTAATCTCTGCGAATGCAATACCAAGTTCCACGAGTACTGTCGCCTCATTCCCCAGCTGGTTAACCCTGAGTCCAACAAAGTGACACGCTATATATGGGGATTTCAGCGGGAAATCCACGACATGGTGAGGTCTCATCTCCCTCAAAATGCTGACTCCGCGATGGAGTTAGCTGGTTATCTCATGGGCGGCCTTGTTCGCAACAAAGAGGAAGACAAGAAGGTCGTGTAGACCAACGACCAAAGGAGGACTGGAGGAAGCGCCCGATTCAAGGGAAAAAGTATACACCAAAACCAAAACAGATTCAATTCAAATGCTCCGTTCTGCAAGACTTGCAGAAAGCACCACAGGGGACAATGTCGCTTTATTTCGTCTTCTACCGCAACTGTCTGTGAATCGTGTCATAGACCCGGCCACGCAACGGCCGATCGCTGGAAAAAGAAGATGACCTACTACAACTGTATCTGAGCTTTGAGTGCCCCAGGAACAAACCCGCTACTGGTGGTGCGGGTGGAAGTGGTCAAACCAAGAAAGGAAATGCAAGAGTATTCGTTCTTGACACCAAAAAGGCGGCTGAAATGCCATAAACCATCACCGGTACGTTCCTTATCAACGACACCTATGCTAGAGTTTTGTTTGATTCAGGTGCCAATTTAAGTTTTATATATTATAACTTTTGTAGTCTATTAAACGAACCATTAACAAAACTAAATAAATCTCTAAGTGTCGAGACCGCTAGTGGTGAAATAGTCAAAATCTCCGAAGCCTTTGAAAACGGAAAACGGAAAAATCCTTTTAGCCGGTTATATTCAGCCCATTCAATTATTGCCTATGACTCTTGCTGGTTTTGATATTGTACTTTGTATGGATTGGTTATCCAACAATCATGCTCATATCATTTGCAATAGCAAAACCATAGAACTTCAAGCCCCTGATAAACGAACCATTCGAATTGAAGGGGACAAAGACGTTGGCCAAGTTAGCATAGTTTCAATGATTAGGGCTAACAAATGTTTAAATCAAGGATGCTTAGCATTCATGGACTACGTCACTAAAGAATCCAAACCGAAAGAAATAAAAGACGTACCAATTGTTTCCGATTATTCTGATGTTTTTCCCGACGAACTTCCTGGAATCCCTCCCGATCGTGAAGTAGAATTTAGGATCGATCTTATTCCCGGTACTGCTCCGATAGCCAAAGCACCGTATCGCTTAGCGCCGACTGAGAGCGCCTATACTTTTCGTCAAGAAGAAGGATGGATCCATGAGGATGTGCATTGATTACTGAGTTTTGAACAAAGTTACCATCAAGAACCGTTATCCACTCCCTCGAATTGATAATCTCTTTGACCAACTCCAAGGCGCAAGCTTCTTTTCCAAAATTGATCTTCGTTCTGGTTATCATCAACTCAAAGTCCAATCCGAGGATATTCCTAAAACCGCATTCCAAAAAAGGTACGACCATTATGAGTTCACCGTTATGCCATTCGGTCTCACTAATGCGCCAGTCGCGTTCATGGATATGATGAATCGAATCTGCAAGCCTTACTTAGATAAATTTGTTATCGTATTCATCGACGACTGATATAATGCTAAATATTTATGTTTCCCATGTATAATTTATTTAATATTTTAATAGTTTATTTTCATATTTTGTAGATATTTGTATACTACTAACACTTTTATGTTTCGTAGGCAATGGAAGTTGATCATGATCGAAAAGGGCGAAAAACGAGTCAAAAAGAGCCAAAACGGAGATCCGGAACGCGTCAGGAAGGAACCGGACAGAGAACCGATCAGACCGGACCAGTCTGACCGGCCCCCCTTTTATGACACATCGCGCCGCGTGGCCTCAGAGGCTTTTATGGTCGCGCGGCGCCTAGTGACTCTGATGGAATATTTTTATATCGTTTTTGTTAAGTTTTGGGCCCTGTTTTCAGTATTTAAACATCCCTAACTTTAACCTAAACATAACCTGCTGCCACCAAATGAATTTGGAGTTCCTTGAAGCATATTTTCGAGTCTTGTGGTGATTTGGAAGGCACGAGAACAGCCGGTGAAGAGTTGGACGTTCAAGATCGAAGACTACGGGTTTTATCGCCTTTAATATTTCGTTTCTCATTATTTCACCATGTTTTTAGTTTTATTTGTTTTGTTTGATTTAGACTATATGATGCTAGGCTAAAATTAATATACTACCTAGTTCGTGATGAACCTTTGTTCGGTTGATTTTGATTGAGATTTCTTTCGTTATGGATTTTATGTTCTAAGTAAATTGTTGAGTTTGAATTAATTGATGCGTATTATTGCTTGGTTTTGTTAACATTGATTTATTGTTTCACATTCCCCTTGTTGATTGTTTCATAGGATAGGGTTTTGCTAGGTCATTTACTGTGTGTTCTTGACTAGTTTGTGATTGATATCTATTAAAATCACATAAACAATAAAACTAATTAAATAGATAAAAGTGAGCTGCTAGCCTAGAAAGCTGTAAGGTGATAGGTTATTGATAGATCTTTGCCGGTCAGGATTGCTTGATGTGCTAAAAGTAGTCTAATTATTATTAACTAAAATAAGCTAATCAAGACACTAAGTAATAATTCTAGACTCTTAACTTAACTAAAACTAATAACCGACAAGTGAACCGGTCGACTCTAGTACAGCTAAGTAAGTCCGGATATCGAACCCACGAGACTCTTTAAATTACGTAAACTTACTAAATTAGACTCAACTACATACACGACTATTTATTTATTCTTAAAAAGGGGGTTTTACTAAAAAACTAATATTAAACTAGTATTTAATTAATTAATAAAACTTAAGACGACTTAAACCTGAACTTAACTCAAAGGATGACGAACAACCACCTAGGCTAGAATCTCTAATGCATCAGTTATCAAATGGTTGGAAAACGCTAAGTTATGGAACCGGGATATTAAACTATTCACTTAATGCGAAACCGAACAACACCCTTGACCCTTCTCAAGAAGACACCTATGGAATCTTAATAAGCTATTAAAATTACCGGTTTTAATTAGACTCCCTTACGGTCGCTAATTTATTTTATGACAAGTACCTCAATAAGAAATCCTACCTTACAGCGCGGAAATCAAAGGTAGTTTAAAAAATTTTCTCAACTAGTTAGACAAGGCAAATAAACCAAACCTAGACGGACTCCTTACAGAGAACTAAATCTAGCAATTCATTAACCAAGACCTATCACATAATCTATCACCTTACAGCTATTTAGATTAGCAGCACACTTAGGTCTACTTGATTTATTATTATTGTTCCTATGGTTTTATTGCAAATCAACCATAAACTAGTAAAAAACACACAATAGATGACCTAACAGAATCCTACTATATGACAGACAATCACTAAGGAAACTGTGAAACAATAAAACTCATCAAACAATTCTAAGCACACATATGCATCGAACGAATAAAAATAAACCTCTTACTTAGTCATAAATCCATAAACGAAAACAAAATCCAAACCAAAATCCAAAATCAACAAAAGTTCATCATAAGCCTAGGCGGTCTAAATGTTTAGCCAACAACCATACTCAAGAAAAAACTAAATAAACAGGGTTCAAAAACAGAATTCATAAAGAAAACAATACATTCAAACCAACTAATGATGATGTTTGGGTGAGTAGGTGTTAAACCCAAACGCTCTTTGCTCGAACCAACGACTTTTTCTCTTCTCTCCAAGTCAACAGGGCAACCCCTTGCTCGAACTTCTCTCCTCCCCCTCTTTAATCATAATATTTATATTCATATATATGGTGGCCACATGAATCGTAATTTGAGTTCACGTGATGGGCCTCACAGCCCATTAATCTTCACTCTCAATTAAGCTTGCAATGGCACGGGTCTATGATGCCTTCCAAGAACTTTGAATATTTGACCAATCTTCACTTCGTCATGTTTTCACATAAACATCATAATTTAACATAAAAATAATCGATGATAATATAATATCTTACTGACATATACCGCATTTATGTGATGGTTTGAATTAAAGCTCAACAAAATAAGTAATCTAGTAGCCCAAGTGTTTGATATCACAAATTGTTAAACAACTTGTATTTTAGTTTGTTTTATTTATTTTTTCATTCTTATAATTTAATTTAAATTCACATTAATACAAAATATGTCATTTTAGCTCGTTGTCTTAAAATTTGTAAACATATTTCGTTTCAGCTCGTTGCCTTATGAAACCTTTAAAATTCAAATGTAAGCCAAACAAAAGTAATATTCAATAAAAACCTAGCTCAATTATTTAATAGTGTAGGAAATATTTATATAATAATATGTATATATTTGACCTTATCATTGCTAGATTTAGTTCTTCGTAAGAAGTCCGTCTAGGTTTGATTGTCAGCTTAGTCTATTAAGTCAATTGAGTCTTCTTAACTATCTTTGATATATTTCCGCGCTGTACTGTAGGATTTCGTCATAAAGATACTTAGACATAAATTATTAAACAACCGTAAGGAAGTTTAATTCATAAAACTGGTGAGTCTTAAAACTTGTTAGAAATCCATAGGCGTCTTCTTGAAGTTCAAGGTTTCTGTTCGGGTTTTCTGTCAAGGATCTATTTTACGATCCTGGTTCCAAAACTTAAGTTTCATATTTAATTAATAACCGTAACTTTGGGGATTCTAGCCAAGATAGTGGTTTTTATCATCTGAATTAATATAAGTTTTCTTACTAGTTTATTATTATAATTAAATTAGGGTTAAGTTTTATATTAAATTAATTAGTTTAAAGGTAATGATTATGTTTTATTATTATTATATTAATTAGGGTCTTTTTAATTAATTAAGTATTAGTTTAATAATTAGGTTTATTTAAGTAATAATTAGTTAATCATTAGCTAGGTTTTAATTAAATAGTTTAAAACTCCCCCTTAAATAATATTATT
The DNA here is from genome assembly GCF_021521415.1 of Bidens hawaiensis. Taxonomy (NCBI): domain Eukaryota; kingdom Viridiplantae; phylum Streptophyta; class Magnoliopsida; order Asterales; family Asteraceae; genus Bidens; species Bidens hawaiensis. The sequence goes on along the minus strand of NW_027496379.1, from coordinate 38,798 downwards.
AAATAGTCGTGTCAGTAAGTCAAGTCTAATTAGCTAATTTAGTAATTTATAGAGTCCCGTGGGTTCGATATCCGGACTTACTTAGTTGTACTAGAGCCGAACTGTACACTTGCCGGTTAGTAGTTTAAGTTAAGTTTAAGAGTCTAGAGTATTACTTAGTGCCTAGTTTTAGCATATTTTTATTTGACTACTTTTAGCATATCAAGTTTTTGGCGCCGTTGCCAGGGACTCTTTGCGATTGCGTTATTAGCTTTACTTGAACTTATTTGCTACATACGTGCTATTTGTTTTACTTTCGTTTGATTCGAGGAGTCTAATTAAATTTCAGTTTATTTTTGTTTTAGTTTTTATTTTTAGTCTACTCACTTAGTCCGTTGCGTTTTTCAGGTTTATTCCACATCTTCGTTCGCAAGAACCACCACTAGAGAATCTAGAATTTTTCCCGTCTAAGACCGAGGCTTCCTCGTCAGCAGAGAAACAATTGTCAGAAGCTGGTTCTACACCAAAGTCATCACCAAACAGTTCACCACAAGAAAGTTTGAGAAGTCAAGCAAACGACCAAATGGCCGACGATAGAACAGTTGCTGCTCAAGCCTTCGATGGTTTAACCGGAAACCGATCATGCATCGTCACCTCGAGATCAACAATCCCAACCCGTGGCAGATTCCGTCATATGTCATGAACAATATCGTTTAAACTAATCAGTTTCATGGGCGTGATGACGAGGATGCACCAGCACATATTAACCGGCTTTACCGCAGTTTGAAAACTTTTAATTTACAAGGTGCAACTGACGATGCCATTTTCTTACATCTTTTTCGTTTTTCACTTGCAGGGAAAGCGGCTCTTTGGCTTGACACTCAGCCACCTGGTACGTTTACTACTTGGGAAGCACTGCACTCAGCTTTTATCAAAAGATACTTCCTACCTGCTACAACGGCTATTCTTTGTGATCAGATTCACTCGCTTCACATGGAGCCGGATGAATAGTATTGTCATGCTTGGGAGCGTTTCCAGAACATGCTAGCTTGTTGCTCACAGAATGGTCTCACAACATGGGCTCTCGTGGCGTATGAAACCCAAGTACGTTTCAACTCGGTTGCAGGAGGAAATCTAATGGAAAAGAAGAATGTCATCGAATGTAACGAGATGTTTGAAAGCTTTGCTCAATCTGGTTTTGCCAAAGGGCAACATCGCGGGAATTCCACTCCCGTCACTAGTACATCCTCATCCGCTCGAAGTGTACACCAGGTTAATTTGGACACTAGTTTGGCTGCTGCTTTGGAATCACTAACTAGAGGGGTTAAGGATCTAAATGCAAAGGTTGATAAGTGTGACGTTTGTAGGGATGGACATGGCACTTTGGAGTGCCTGTTGATGAATCAAGAGGTCGACTTTGTTGCTAGTCAAAACAGAATTCCAAATGCTTTTAATAGTAGCAACAATTCGAGTTGGAAAACCTATAAGAACCCGAATCAGAATAATTCTAATTGGCGTCCGTCGGGTGTACCACCCGGATTTCAAACTTCTTATAATCAAGGACAAGGTCAGTATTTCAATAATAATAATACCAATGGTACTAATGTTCAAAATAATGTGCAGGATTCGAATGGTGGAATTGGACGTTTGGAAGAGATGATGAAGAAAATCCTGGAGAGAGACCAAGCTACACAGTATAAGTTCTCCGAGCATGATCTCCTTTTTAAGAATTAAAATATGCTATTCTTGATATTCAAAGGACTTTTGGTGATATTGATTGTCGTTTAGAAGAGAGGCCTCCGGGTCATTTTTCGGGTATTCCTCAGGCTAATCAGGCTGCTCAATTGAAAGCCATCTGCACTCTTAGTGGTAGGGTTTTTGTCCAGAGAGAGTTAGTAGAAAAGTTGAGAAAGATAGGGAAGACGAGTTGGTGGATGAGGAGTTAGAGATGGAGGTTACGGGAAAAACATAAGGTAACACACCAATTATTGAGTCACAAGTAGAGGAAAGCATCAAAACGAAACCGGTTGAAGCCCGGCCACCACATATCATTGACCTTGCCTATGTCCCGTATCCCGCTCGTCTAAAACATCAAAAGTATGCGAAAGATTACGGTCATTTTCTCATTATATTTAGCCAATTGAATATCAATATTCCGTTCGTTCAAGTCCTCCAGCATATGCCTAAATACGCCAAGTTTTTGAAAGATCTTCTTAAAAGAAAGGATAAGTTGGAGGAGCTTTCGACTGTTCCACTAAATGGAGAGTGTTCTGCGGTGGTTCTTAATAAAGTACCGCAAATGCTACCCGACCACGGATTTTTTACCATTCCATGCATTTTCGGAAGTGACACGACCTGTCAAGCATTGGGTGATCTAGGAGCTAGCATAAACCTCATGCCATATTCTTTATATGAAAATTTGGGCTTAGGAGAGCTTACCCGTACACGTATGACGCTTTCTTTAGCCGATCGTTCCGTTAAGTATCCGAGGGGTGTCGTGGAGAATTTGCTCGTTAAGGTTGATAATTTGGTTTTCCCCGCAGATTTTGTTGTTTTGGATATGGAGACCGACGAGAGAGTTCCTATCATTTTGGGTCGTCCGATTTTACGTACTTCTAGGGCAGTCATTGACGTGTTTGAAGGCAAGATCACTCTTAGAGCTGGTGATAACAGTGCCACTTATTTGGCTAAATCCATGAGACATCCGAGTGGTCAAGAAGGTCTTATTGATCCATGTCATCCAGATTATTCGATAGAATCATTTATCCCGGGCATGGATTCACGTTTTGACGATTCCCATTCCGTGAGAATTGGTTTGAAAAAGGAGCGAGAGGTTTCTAGTTCTCGAGTAACGGTGAAGTGTGTTAGAGAAAGAGGTGGTGGAAAGCACAATTTTGAGAAAGTTTGTGGAGTTAGAAAAGTAAGGTGACGATTGGTCGGATCATGATTCGATATATTTGAGGGCATTGGAGTTCTACCGAGGTGGAGGAAGCTCCACTTGGTCCGCCACGTGATTCGTATATCATGGGTTCTTGAGTGAAAACTCAAGCGTAGAGTTTGTAATTTTTTTTTAATTTCTATTTTCTTTTTCTTTGAGTCGCTAACAATAGTTTTTGTAGTTTTTTTTGTTTTCGTCATTGATTCGTTCCAAGGAATCATCACCATCATGAAGATAGGATTTTACGAGAATTCAAGAGATGCTAGGTAAGTTTCACACGTAAAAATGACATAAAATGGGCATAACTAGAATTCTTGAAATTTTTCTAAGGCAAATAGGGGAAAAAATCGTCAAAACTTTCTGTTAAACACCCCATCGCGCCGCGCGACGGGTTCCTTAGACCCCCCCGAGCGACGCGGGGGTATGAGGAAAAAGAAGGCGTCGTTCCGCGCGGACAGGAGCCCATCCCTGGTCGCGCAGCACGGCCACGGGTGCACAGACCCGATTTTTTTATTATTTATTATTTCTTGTTGTTATCATTCCGGTGTGATTCCTTGTGTTTAGTTTGGTATTTTGAGTCATATTTTAAGGTGTAGTTTTGAATTCATCGAGTCACTAACGTAGTTTTTGTAGTTCGACTTTGTTTTTGCGTTTTTAAGTGTTGCTAGTTTGAAGATTGATTGAGCTAGAGAAAAGATCCCCAAGGAAGAATCTAAACAAAAAGACAAGTGTGGGGATGGAGTTGCAGTGGAGCCGTATGCTTTAAATTTATTTATTTCGCTTATGATTATTCATGATTTATATATTTGTGAGTTGGTGAAGTACTTTAATTGCATAATATCTATCATCTTGATAAGATATATTATTAGATATTGTTGAATTTTTTCCGCTTATGTTCGTGTGTGAGAGAAGGAGATATCGTTTGCTGATCATGTTCGTACTTGAAGGGCATTCATGGAAGAAGACTCCAACATCATGTTTCATGCGCATATTACCAGCTAAGTCTTTTCCATTATCTAGCTTATTAACTTTTATTTTGCTTTTGTTTTTATTTATTTTTGTTTTTAGTTTTTTGTAGTCCGACTTTATTTTTATTTTATTTTTTGTTTTAAGTCGTCCTTATCCTTGCATTGAGGACAATGCAAAATTTAAGTGTGGGGATAGGATATTTGAGTCATAATTTAATTCTAAAAAAAATAAAAAAAAATTGAAAAATGTTTTAAAAAATGTCCATTGAATTTAGTTTTTTTGCGTGAAAGTGGGAGATGATGATATTTGTCGAAAATTGTTTTTTCAAACTACTAATAATATGAGATAAATAAAAGAAAATTCACTTAACTTGGGATGTGTCGGTACAACCTTGAAAATGAATGGACAATTTGATAAAATGGTTGACACGGAAATCTTTTGTGGGTAAGCGTTTTGTTCGTGGAGAATAAGTAATGAAAGGTCGGTCCATACTCAAGCCTCAATTATTGGTATGAAAAGTGGAAAATTATGAGTTTTAAAATTTGAATACTTTATCATATGATGCTTGGGTAAGTTTAACGTTAGAGTATGCTGTGTAGCATGTGATATAAATCTTAACTGCTTAGTTTTAGTGTTTTACACTTCATTGGTGTATGGTATTATAACCTTAAATCTTGTATTGATGGGATGCCCCGGGTCCGGAGACCATGGGTCTGTATGCAATCTATTCATCTGGGTATTCACAATTCCTAAGTGGGGTTGTGGATATTTAAATAAAGCTAAAAAGAACAAACCCTTATAAGTCAATAAACCATGATCACTACGTACAAAAGTACAAATACACTACTGACTTGATCATCCACGCCGTTAGCCATGTGGGGTCTCCTTGCTCGCGTCTCATTACCTTTAAGAAACAGACCACAAGGGACGAAATTTTGCATACTCACCTATGGTGATGGTCCAGTGCATTGCTTAATAACGGGGGTATGTCATATTGGGAGGAACACTAGATATTAATTAATTGTGCCATAATCGCATCTAATATCTGCTTGGTAGACTTTGATGCTTAAGCTTAGGTGGATAAACAATACCCTTGATCGTCTTCCTGACGGTTCTCTGTCCGGTTCCTTCCTGACGCGTTCCAGATCTCCATTTTGGCTCTTTTTAACTCGTTTTTCGCCCTTTTCGATCACGATCAACTTCCATTGCCTACAAAACATAAAAGTGTTAGTAGTATACAAATATCGACTAATAACAAACAAAAACTATAAAAATATTAAATAAAATATACACGAGAAACATAAATATTTAGCATTATAACAAATATCCCCACACTTATTCTTTTTTCGTCCCATAAAAAGTTTGATGCAGTTAGATCAGAATCGGAAAATACAGTCTTAAAAACATCTAGGATAATTTAAAGCTCAGATAAACTCAAAAACCGCGATCACCGATATTGTTGTCCATTTAAACCCATGCCTTAATCTTTACCGGGACGAATAAGATCCAACAATAATATTACTCAGTGGTTTACACAATTAAGACCCGCTTATTTTTAGCTTTTACCAGACCAGACCACCCTAACTTGAATAAAACCTCAAATTAGCAGATTTAAAACTTTTGTTGCTCTTCTTTTTATGAATAGTTAAGACGATCAAGGGTATTGTTTATCCACCTAAGCTTAAGGATCAAAGTCTACCAAGCAGCCATTAGATACGATTAAGGCACAATTAATTAATAGCTAGTGTTCCCCACAACATGACATACCCCCGTTATCAAGCAATACCCCGAACCATCATCATAAGTGAGCATGCAAAATTTCATCTGTAGGGCTTACATGTAGCGTGTCCCTTGTGGTCCGTTTCTTAATGTTAATGAGACGCGAGCAAGGGGACCCCACATGGCTAACAGCGTGGATGATCAAGTAAGTAGTGTATTTTTACTTTTGTACGTAGTGATCATGGTTTATTGACTTATGTGGCAGATAACTGCGGGTTTGCTCTTTCTAGCTTTATTTTAAATATTCACAACCCCACTTAGGAATTGTGAATACCCAGATGAATAGATTGCATACAGACCCATGGTCTCCGGACCTGAAGCATCCCATCAATACAAGAATTAAGGTTATAAAACCATATGCCAATGAAGTGTAAAACACTAAAACTAGCAGTTTAAGATTTATATCACAGGCTACACGGCATACTCTAACGTAAAACCTACCCAAGCATCATATGATAACGTATTCAAATTTCTTAAAACTTATAACATTTTCACATTTTCATACCAATAATTGAGGCTTGAGTATGGCCCGACCTTTCATTACTTATCTTCCACGGACAAAACGCTTTAGTCTTTACCCACAAAAGATTTCTGTTTTAACCATTATATCAAATTGCCCTTTCATTTTCAAGGCTGATCCTACCGATACATCCCAAGTTAAGTGCTTTTTCTTTTATTTATCTCATATTATTAGTAGTTTGGAAAACCAATTTCCGGCAAATATCATCATCTCCCACTTTCACGCAAAAAAAAAATTAAATTCAAGGGACGTTTTTTAAAACATTTTTCATTTTTTTCAATTTTTTTTCAATAATAATAACTCAAGTACGAAAACGAAAACAAAAATAAAATTAGTTGAAACACTTGTGTCCCATCCCCACACTTAAATTTTGCATTTTCCTCAATGCGGGCACAGAAAACATGACTCGAAAAATTTAAAACAAAAGCTAAAATTATAAAAATAAAAACAAAAATAAAAACCTAAAAAGAAATAATGACAAAAACATAAAAAATAAAGTACAATGGAAAAGACTTATCTGGTAATATGCGAGACTGTCAATGTGACAGTCTATTTCCATGGGTGCTCTCATTACCGACCGCTCAACATGATTTAGAAACTCATTCTCTCTTTCTGAACGGACAGGGCCTCTTCTCTCGACAAACCTAAGTAACATCAAACACAATATCTAGAAATAAAGGTTACTTATAAGTCTTAACATCCACCAAACTCCAACCCTCCAAACCTGACCAAAAAGTCTAGAATAATATCAGTAAAGACCGAATAGAAATAAAAAAACATCATTAAAAAATAAAATAAAAACATCCTAAAAGATACGAACTCCCTGATGCGTCATCCCAAGCTCAATCATCGTCCTCTACCTCCTCTGAATCCTGCTCATAAAAGTGAAACGGCTCTGTATTATTGAATTCTGGATCACCCGGTCGGTAAATCGGTGCTCCATAACCATAACATGAACCACCCGTTGCACTCGACACCCATTCATCAAATACCTCATCTGGTCATCCTGCCTCTACTGATTCGCCATCATCCTCAGTTGATTTTCTCTCATAATCTGTCTCAACTCATCACACTGCTCAGTCACATAACCCCTAATATGATCAAAACCGGACTCCATCCGGTCATACAATGACTCTACGGTAATCGTCTCAGGGCGAGGCTCTCTAAACAGAAAATGAACACCCGGCCTCTCGGATCTGTGTAACGGCCTCATATGTCGGGTAGGCAAAACCGCTCACATAGCCGCAGCAGCCTCGGTATTCGGCGGTGGATTTATTTTTGGATCCAACTTAATATCCTCCCACTCTAACGGGTCACTCATCTTTAAAATACTTGCCTTTCTCAAGTCTTGGACTCCAACATATTCTCTCACGAGCCCCTTTCTCATGTAATCCGGTTTAAAGCTCTTAAACACACCTAAATTTCGAGAAATGACTGTGATATACGGGCCCATGTCAAGCCTTGACCTCTGTTTAGTTCCACCACGTCTCATCCGATGGGAAGACCACGCCAAAATACTAGCATATTTAACTGGCACTTTTTCTACCATCGTAACAAACAAAAAATATCCAACCAATTAACCTTGTTATCACCCGATCCCCGGCAACGACGCCAAAAACTTGATGTGCTAAAAGTAGTCACATAATTATTAACTAAAATTACGCTAAACTAGACACTAAGTAATACTCTAGACTCTTAAACTACTATCCGGCAAGTGTACCGGTCGACTCTAGTACAACTAAGTAAGTCCGGATATCGAACCCATAAGACTCTTTAAATTACGAAATTAGAAAATAAGACTCAACTACAAGACACAACTATTTAATAATAATATTTGAGGGGAGAATTTTTAAACTAATTAATAAAACTCTAAATAAATAATTAACTATTAATTAAAATCTAATAATTATTAGCTAATAATTACTTAACTAAACTAATTAATAAACTAATACTTAAATAATTAACCCTAACCCTAATTTATTAAATAATAGTAAAACATAATCATTGTTGGGTTTTAACAAGATTATCAAAGTGATAAAATCCTTATTTTACCAAAAACGCAGCGGATATAAGTTTTAAATCTTGTTAGTTTTAGTGTATAGAACCAATTCAATACATGCAAAACCTAAACCCGAATCCAAATACGAATTACACACAATCAAACACATGCATATCACTATAAGTTCATGCATGTTAATCTACCTTTCAAGTAACCAAAGAAGTGTGAAAAGGATGATGATTGAAAGGCAAGAACTTGAATATGGAAGCTCCTCAAGCTAGTATACCCCAAGCTCCAACAAGACACCACTTCTAGCTAGGATTTGAAAACTTGATAACCCTTTCTTCCTTGCCTTTCTTCCTTGGCCGAAAATCCAAGAGGAAAAGAGAAGAGAGAAACCTTTGTTACTTGTGTATAATTAATTATGTGTTATGAAAGAAGGAAAGAGAAAGACTTGGTTTTATTCAAAAGCATCTTTCTCTCCACCAATGATATCCATTGCATGTCTCCACTACCTCAACTTTAATAATAAAATAATATCAAGTGTAAGAGATTCCTTTACATTATTAATATTATTAATTTTGTTTTATAACATAAATATATATCCATATATATATTTATAAGATATAACAAAACTTATTACATGTTGGGTGACATGCTTAGTAACCATTATTCACATATTGTTATTTAACCAACTTAATTAACAACATGTAATGTTCTCTCATAAAACATAAATCATCCATATGATTTGTTTATTACACAAGTACATTTTTATTTAGAAACCCTTTTCCAAATAACTCAAGTGTCAATATTCATTTACTTATGATCATATCATACATAAACAAATATTCTCGGTGTTTGTCTAGCTTGTTATTGGATATGACCCGACTTGGATCAATACGTACTAGCCACATCAACTCTAATATGTGTCTTGGGCAGATCAATTCCAACAATCTCCCACTTGCACAAGATACATAGAAGATTGATGCAAGTAGCAAATACCGCCTAACTACGGTTTACTACCCCTAATACGCATGACGAAGTGCCATTCAATAACATCATCCCTTTCAAGTCCCATACTTGAAAATGATTTAGGTGAAACTATCATTTATCATTTTGCCACAAATGTCATGTTAAATCCATAGACACAGAGTGATCATTCTCTGTTGATTTAACTTGTCAGGCCTTAGACATTTAACTCTCAACGAATAAGAGGGAAAAATCCCATATTGACTACATACGTCTCTCACTATCACCTTGTACTATACTTGAGCTTAGCCTTATGTACTGACATATTTCGGAGTAGCGAAGAACTAAGTCAAAGCATAATAGTCGATGAATATCAAGACCCAATATGTATCTCAGGTCGGAGGATACTATGAAGTTCGCCTTTACTCAAATTTACTTATGATCACAAATCCCAAGGATTCCATGCAGTAAAATTGAGAGCGGGTCAGTCCAATATTTATCCCATAAATATCTATGAACCTTGGCAGCAACCCTTTGCTATATTCATACCTCATGAATATCTACCAATCCAAGTTCATAATAGTCTTACTTTCACATTTGTTCCCACAAATATGAACGACTACGGACGTTTAGAACAATTCAAATTATTCACGGATTTAAACATACTAAAATGGAACATAACTCAAGAACATGACCATAACCAAAACCATATGATTGAGTTAAAATAAAATTGTTCCAATATCCAAATACAAATTTTGATCAAATCCAATCACTAGAATATCGAAGTCCTAAGGCGCAAGTATGACCCTCATGCTTCGGCCTTTCAAGGAGTTTCGTGAGTGGGTCCGCAATGTTTTGATCAGTGTGAACTTTGCGAATACATATCTTTCCCTTTTCAACTTCATCCCTTATGTAGTTGAATCTCCGCTCAATGTGCCTAGTCTTTTGATGTGCGCGGGGTTCCTTGATTTGAGCAATCGCACCCTCGTGGTCACAAAAGATTTCTAGAGGGTCCTGAATGGTACGGACTACCCCTAGATCAGTAATGAACTTTCTAATCCATGCAGCTTCTTGAGCTGCCAATAAGGCGGCGATGTATTCTGATTAAGTGGTGGATAAGGCTACCACATCTTGTTTTGCACTCTTCCATGAGACAGCACCACCATTGAGAACGAAAACATATCCCGAGTGATCGAGAATCATCTCGATCAGTTTGGAAACTCGCATCAGTGTAACCCTTTACAACGAGTTCCTCCTCGCCAGAGCCATATATTAGAAACATATCCTTAGTCCTTCTAAGGTATTTCAATATGCTCTTAACAGCCATCCAATGGCTAGTTCCCGGATTTTGTTGGTATCGACTTGTCATGCTTAAGGCGCATGACACATCCGGTCTAGTGCAAATCATGGCATACATGATGGATCCTATAGCAGATGCATATAGGATACCACTCATTTTGTCTTGCTCATCCTTTGAGCTTGGACATTAAGAAGCACTCAACATCGTTCCTCTTTGAATAGGTACCAAACCTTTCTTAGAGTTTTCCATCTTGAACCTTTTCAAGATCTTTCCTATGTATGCACTTTGATTCAAACCTATCAACCGCCTTGATCTATCCCTATAGATCTTTATTCCCAGAATATAGGCGGCTTCACCAAGATCCTTAATGGAAAAACAGGTTCCAAGCCAGGTTTTTACACCTTCCAAAGTTGGAATGTCATTTCCAAACAGTAATATGTCATCGACATATAATACCAGAAAGGTTATGATGCTCCCACTAGCTTTCTTATACACACAAGCTTCATCAGCGTTTTTGATGAATCCAAATTTCTTAACTTCAGCATCAAAACGGTGATTTCAACTTCTAGATGCTTGTTTCAATCCATAGATCGATTTCTTCAACTTGCATACTTTGTTAGGATGTTGTGGATCGACAAAACCTTCAGGCTGAACCATATAAACATCTTCATTAAGATGCCCATTTAGAAAAGCAGTTTTGACATCCATTTGCCATATCTCATAGTCATAATATGCGGCTATGGCAAACAATATCCTAATAGACTTTAGCATCGCCACGGGCGAGAAAGTTTCATCATAATCAACCCCTTGAGTTTGAGTGAAACCCTTTGCTACAAGTCTAGCTTTATAAGTATCCAAGTTTCCATGCATATCAGTTTTCTTCTTGAAAACCCACTTACTTCCAACGAGTTTGGAATTTAGAGGTGGAGCAACCAAGTCCCATACTTGATTTTCATGCATAGATTGCATCTCAACATTCATGGCTTCTAGCCATTTGTCACAATCAGATTGCGACATTGTATCTCGGTATGTGGTGGGTTCATCCGAATCTACCACGTAGCATCCATCCATGAAAAATCCATATCTCTCAGGTGGGGTGCTAACTCTACCAGATTTGCGAATGTTTTGTGTGTTTTGATCAACCATTTGATCATCCTCAACAACCTCTTGTTGATTGCTAGTGTCAACCAAACGTGTATCGGTTTGTAGTTCTCGATCCTCTTTGAGTTCTACAGTTCTATCAGTTCCTTCCATAAGGAACCTTCTTTCCAAGAACTTAGCCTTTCGAGCTATAAACACTTTATGCTCGCTTGGATTGTAGAAATAATATCCCATCGAATCCGTGGGATATCCTACAAATATACACTTAGTGGATCGACATTAAAGTTTGTCAGGGGTGTAGATCTTAACATAAGCCTCACAACCCCATACCTTTAAATATGAAAATTTTGGAGCCTTTCCATGCCATATTTCAAAAGGTGTCCTATCCACTTTCTTGGTTGGTGCCATATTTAAAATACGGGCAGCGGAGATCACAGCAAAACCCCAAAATGATACAGGTAATGAGCTTCTAGCCATCATGGATTGAACCATGTCCAATAAAGTTCGATTCCTCCTCTCGGACACACCATTATGTTGTGGTGTTCCAGGTGGAGTAAGTTGTGAGACAATCCCACAACTCCTAAGATGTTCTAGAAATGCATCATTGAGGTATTCACCTCCTCTATCAGAATGTAGTACTTTGATTGTTTTGTTGAGTTGATTTTGTACTTCATTTTGGAAGACTTTGAACATTTCAAAGGCCTCATTTTTGTGTCTTAACAAGAACACATACCCATAGCGACTATAATCATCGGTAAAGGTAATGAAGTATCTTTCACCATTTCTTGTCATTGTCCTAAAAGGTCCATATACATCCGAATGTATGATACCTAATAAGTTTTTCGCCCTCTCATTTGTTCCATTAAAGGGCTCTTTGGCATCTTTCCCAATAAACAAGATTCACATTCATCAAATGAATCAACATTTGATTTCAAAAGACCATTCTTTCGAAGTGTATGAATACGATTCTTGTTTATGTGACCAAGACGACAATGCCAAAGAAAAGTATTACTCAAATCCATTTTGAGTCTTTTGGTGTTAGCTTGGTACAACGAGTTATCAATGTATGAGTCATCATGAATTAATTCATAAATGCCATTAAACGGCATCGCTTTAAAATAAAAGACATTATCCATGAAAACATAAATACCATTATCAACAAACTTAAAGTCATAACCAGATTGTCTTAATACAGAAACAGAGATAATATTCCTAGTCAAACTAGGGGAATATACAATGTTTTTCAAAATAATTTCCAAACCATTTGGAAGTTTTAAAACATAATCTCCTCGGGCTTGGACGTCAACCTTTGCTCCATTGCCCATGAAAAGACTTATATCTCTTTTCTTCACTTCATTTCTTCTTTTGAACCCCTGCAATGAATTTCATATATGAGTTTCACATCTTGTATCCAATACCCATGTGTTAGAAGAAATAATATTAAGATCAATATGAATCATGAAAGTTGTACCTGAGGTTTGCCCCGCATCCCTCTTAGCTTTCAACTCCTTGAGATAGGTCGGACAGTTTCTCATCCAATGACCTATCTCACCACAACCAAAGCACGGATTCTCAGCGCTAACCTTTAGCTTCTTTGGTTTTGGTTCCGCCTTTGCCTTTCCCTTGAACCCCTTCTTGACTTGCCCCTTGCCAACGGCAACCCTTGCCTTTGGTTCCGGGTGATGCCTTTTCTTTGAGCCACCCTCATTGATCGCAAGAACGGGTAAAACCTTTTTACCCATGACGGCTTCGGTTGTCTTAAGCATTGCGTGAAGCTCACCAATGCTTTTGTCCCATCCGTTCATGTTGTAGTTCATGACGAATGTCTCAAACCTTTTAGTTAAGCCATTTAGGATCAAATCCGTGGCTAACTCTTTTGAGACGGGACAGTTAAGCCGTTCAAGCCGATCAATGTGGCTCTTCATCTTAAGTACATAAGATGAAACAGATTGGGTTTCTTCCATATGACACGCATGAAGCGCTCGAACCGTTTCGAATCGCTCAACCCGAGCTTGAGTAAGGAACATTTCCTTAAGCTGGGTAATCATGTCATACGCCCCATGATTCTCGAAATCCTTTTGGATCTCGGCAATCATTGTTCCCAACATGAGGCAAGAAACTTGCACCGAATCCTCGTTGTATTTCAGCCAATCCGCATAGGCATCCAAGTTGTTGACATCGGGTTCATCGGGAATAGGATCGTCTAAAATATAAGACTTCTTTTCTTGCTTGAGAACAATTCTCATGTTTCGATACCAATCCATGAAGTTGTTAAATTTTAGACGATCCTTATCCAGAATGGATCTTAGTGATAGATTATGCATGTGTGGGATAATTGCGTTCAGTGCGTTGTTTGCGGCCATCTAAAAGAATTTTAACAAAGTTCAAATTTGTATTTTCAATATTAATAAAATTTTAATCTTTAATACCCTTTAATGTCTCCAAGACAATTATTGATTAAAATCTAGAACCCAACGTTTCATTCAAATAGTAGTTAGGTGACCTTTATCCTACTATTCGAATTAACAAGGTAGTCAACGTTTGACAATTGCAACCCTTTGCAAATCTAGTTTTATGGGATCGGTTAAACATCATATGTTTAGTTGGTATGTTAAATCCCATCAACACCTTTGAACGCCATGTTAAGGTGATCCTATAGTCATGGTTTCAAATCAAGTCGTCCTACTTATACACACGTGTGAGTTTACTCATACAAGTGGTTAGGTGATCCTAATGCCAAAAGTACTTGTAAAATCACCTTAAGATCACAAGTTTTCTTAAAAGTGCTTAGGTGATCCTAACCCACTATCAAGTCTACAAGTGACTAAGTGTCGTATAAAAGGATGGTGTTTAACTTGTTTTTAAAAGGGATTTTAGTTTTCTAAATTCTAGATTGGAAAACTATTTATTGTACCTTTCATTTGCATGCATTCAAATGTATGGTACTTAGTTGAAAAACCCATTTTCAAAATTCCTTTTAATAAAACCCATTTTATTATGAAATCATTAGCTATTAATAAAACCAATTTTTATTACCTAACGATTTCTAAGGAACCAATTTTATGCTAGTTGATTTTAAGTTGTTAAGCAAACCATATTGCAAATAATAAGTAAATCAACCATGCAAGCATAAAATATACACAACCACAAGTTCATAACCATAGCCTCCTAATGTTGACCACACTTGTTGACCGAAGACAAGTGTGTCAAAAAGTCTCTCCTAAGGGACCCAAAAGAACATGCACTTGTGTCGGTGAACTCCCACTTGATTCCGCATCCATATGCTCCAAGTGTTTACTCCCGGTGTTGTGGTCTTCATCATTTTATTTGGGCTTCCATCCATGCACCTTCTTTTACAAAATATATCCTAATACATTTTTCTAGTAAAAGAAATACAAGCCATATGAATGAATAAATAGATTACAAACCCAAATAAATATTACAACCAAATCGAATGAGCAAACAACCAACACAATCATTCAACCAAACACAAGGCCATGGCTAGGTTATGAACATCTATTACACATCCAAATATGCAATAATACAAGACCAAAATGGTTCCCCCTTTTTGCCTCAAAACTTTCGGCCAAGCTTAAGCAAACCGAAAGTTTCGGGTTTTGTCCAAACAAACTAAACAATCATCAAAATGACTTGGTTTTTCAAGATTACCACATGCATGTAAAGTATAACCTTGAAAAACCATGGGGTAACCAAAACCCCTAAAATTTTCGGCCAAATGGTGAAACCCACCACAAAACCGAAAAACTTTGGGTCTAATGAAGCATGCATTCGTATAAGCGGCTCTTGATGCCATTGTTGGGGTTTAACAAGATTATCAAAGTGATAAAATCCTTATTTTACCAAAAACGCAGCGGATATAAGTTTTAAATCTTGTTAGTTTTAGTGTATAGAACCAATTCAATACATGCAAAACCCAAACCCGGATCCAAATACGAATTACACACTATCAAACACATGCATGTCACTATAAGTTCATGCATGTTAAACTACCTTTCAAGTAACCAAAGAAGTGTGAAAAGGATGATGATTGAAAGGCAAGAACTTGAATATGGAAGCTCCTCAAGCTAGTATACCCCAAGCTCCAACAAGACACCACTTCTAGCTAGGATTTGAACACTTGATAACCGTTTCTTCCTTGCCTTTCTTCCTTGGCCGAAAATCCAAGAGGAAAAGAGAAGAGAGAAACCTTTGTTACTTGTGTATAATTAATTATGTGTTATGAAAGAAGGAAAGAGAAAGACTTGGTTTTATTCAAAAGCATCTTTCTCTCCACCAATGATATCCATTGCATGTCTCCACTACCTCAACTTTAATAATAAAATAATATCAAGTGTAAGAGATTCCTTTACATTATTAATATTATTAATTTTGTTTTATAACATAAATATATATCCATATATATATTTATAAGATATAACAAAACTTATTACACGTTGGGTGACATGCTTAGTAACCATTATTCACATATTGTTATTTAACCAACTTAATTAACAACATGTAATGTTCTCTCATAAAACATAAATCATCCATATGATTTGTTTATTACACAAGTACATTTTTATTTAGAAACCCTTTTCCAAATAACTCAAGTGTCAATATTCATTTACTTATGATCATATCATACATAAACAAATATTCTCGGTGTTTGTCTAGCTTGTTATTGGATATGACCCGACTTGGATCAATACGTACTAGCCACATCAACTCTAATATGTGTCTTGGGCAGATCAATTCCAACAATCATTACTTTGAAACTAATTAATTTAATAATATAAACTTAACCCTAATTTATTTAACTAATATACTATTAAAAACACTTAGATTAATTCAGATGATAAAAACAACTACTTAGGCTAGAATCCCCAAAGTTACGGTTATTAATTAAATGAGAAAGTTAAGTTATGGAACTGAGATTGTAAAATAGACCATTGACAGAAAACCCGAACAGGACCCTTGAACTTCAAGAAGACACCTATAACACTGTCTGAGGTCATGGCTATCATTAAGGCTTGTGACATGGATGACAAACAACGTGCTATAAACCATGCAAACTCCTACAACGCAATTGGTTATAATGTTGCCTCCAATAATGCACTCATCTCACAAGACAACTTCTCCATGTTCAAGACTACTCAGGGACAACAAAAATTTCAACCTCAAGCCAAATTCTCAATGTTTAAATCCACTCAGGGTCAGGGACAATTCTCTCCAGTTCCACCACAACCTACACCAGTGTTCTTCGCTAAACCTGGTCAATCTCCTACTGTTAATTCCCAACCTCAATCGTCTAGTGTTTCTCCCAGTTAGAATTCCTGTCAGATTCCCGCCATTTCAAAAGAAACTCAAGAGAACATCGCTTTAATGGTGGGATTCATGAACTGCTACAATGCTTTCCTTGCAGGACATTTGGTTCAACCTGTAGTGGCTACTGAGCTTGATCAAATTCATCCAGATGATGTAGAAGAAATGGATATTTTCTTGGCAAATCGCCATGACAGTGTTTCGGGCCAAGAAATTCACTAAGAGAACAGGAAGAAATAACTGGAATGTTCCAAATAATCAGAAGCTGGGTTTTAACAAGGACACTCTGAGGTGTTACAATTGTCACGAACCGGGTCATTTTTCTCGTGAATGCACCAACCCAACCAAGGAAGGAAATATGGAAAGGGCGTTGGTTCCCGTTGGTAGAAGTATTAAATCTAACTGAAAAATTTAAAGGGGCTGAATTTGATTTTAGAAAGTTTGATGGTTCCAGTAAGGTAGTTATTCAATGACTGAAAATCAATTATGGTGAAAAGAAAATGAAGGTGAGGGTATAAGATATAGTTGTAACATCCCAAAATTTCGAATAATAATAATATTGTATATTGACTCGTTATGACGGAAAAGTTTACTTGAGTTAATAAAAAAATAGTAAAATGGTAAAAGGGAAAGATAAGTATGCTAATTAAATGGAATTAATCATGGACTAAAAAAGAAAGATGGGTCTTAGGTCAATGGGCTTAAGGGAATATAAATACCCCCTTAAACCCTAAATCTTTCCATTTCCATCTATCTTATCCATAATATTCCCTACATACTCAAAACACACACATAAACACCCTATTTACGGCCGCAAGGGAAAGAGGAGATCCAAGGGAAATCCAAGCTAAATCTTGATAGATCCTTGATATACAAACAACATACAAGATTGTAGATCGTAACCAAGGCAAATCCGTAGCTTTATAACCGTATAAAGGTATGTTCTTGACCTTAAAGATTACGTTTTCATGAATGGTTGGCCATAAAACTTAAGCATAGAGTAGATCGGGTCTAGATAAATCATAAAGTTGCAAACTTGATGATTATAATGGACATAGCAAACTTATGATTATATACGGTTCATAAAGGAAAACCCTAGGTCTAGTAAAGAACGTTTTATGGCTAAAGGTCTGAGCTTTATGCTAGAAACGGACTAGATATTGATGATGGAATGATGACGGGTGTAAAACGGTTAAGGAAACTGGGAAATAGGAATTTAAAAGTGTGATTTTGGACCGTTAACCGTTATTTGAGCCTAAAATGAATTTAAAGATGGGAAAAACGAGCTGATGGCATCTGACCTGAGAGTTCTCGGTCAAAGCTGGGAGTTCTCGGTCAAACTGAGAATTCTCGGTCGAAGCTGATGGTTTTTGGTCAACGTTCTCGGTGACCTGAGTTCTCGGTCAAACCCGAGTTCTCGGTCAGGCAAGTTTTCTCGGTCACGAGTTCTCTGCCAAAGGGTTCTCAGCTGATTAGTTCACTATTGGGTTTTGGGCCTAAATCCAGTTGGGCCCAGGTACCATAATGGACAGTTGGGCTAAGCCCATATCTAATATAAAGCAAACTGGCCCATTATCTTAGGCTTAGCAAATATGCCCGACTTAGAAAATAATTTAAAATGTTTATGGAAAATGTGTTAAGACAGTTAATGAAAATAAAATTTTTCCAAGCTGACCCTGGCAGCTTAACCCCAGCCAGGGGCTCTGCCTCTGGGACCCCGCTAGAGGCTGCCGCCCCTAGAACCTTGCTGCCAGCGGCGCTGCCCCCGGACCCCGTTCGTTGTCGGTTATAATTAAGCTAGATATACTATATGAGTGGTAATAGTTAATTAATACGTGTAATCTATACAGTTAGTCGTGCACAACTGAGGAAAGAGATTACGATTAACAATGAACGTAACTGCGTTCAGGTGAGTTTCTAGCCCTATTCCTTGTTATGTTTTCGAGGCTGTGTGCATACTCGACGTGACTAGTTAATACGCTTATCCTAAGTGATAAGTGTATGCCCTATATGATATATGTGTAAGATATGAATGAGTGCATGTCGGTACGTGAACGATCTTCGGATATTGCACGTACTGGCAAGCCATAATGAATGTTATATATAAGGCATGAATGTTACGTATGTATGTTATGAATGAATGCAATATTGGAGATGATAATGAAAGGCAAGGTAAGGTAAAAGGGCTGCATATCCTAATAATATATGCGAAGGTTAAAAAGGGTTGCATACCCTAATAATATATGCGAAGGTCAAAAAGGGTTGCATACCCTAATAATATATGAGAAGGTTAAAAGGGTTCCATACCCTAATAATATATGCGAAGGATAAAGGGTTGCATACCCTGATAATATATGCGAAGGTTAAAGGGTTTCATACACTAATAATATATGCGATGGTTATAGGGCGTAATGCTCTTTAAAACGTAAGGTATGAATATAAAAGAAAGCATGAAGGTAAGCAAGTGAATCATAAATGAAAGTATGTAAGTATGAATGAATGGTATGTTGAATGATTAACTAGAACTCACTCAGCGTAGCTGACTTTTAGTATGCACGCAGGTGAGTAGGATGAAGCAGCTCGCTTGAGGGGAACACGTGGCAATTGAATAAGAGACTAGCATCGGAAGACTCAAGGCTTTTTATGTTTAATGTTTGTTGATTTTGGAAGACAAGATGTTCGTTTAATCCAAGTTATGGATTGTTATGAAAAGTTTAATGAAAGTTTTAAATATTCCGCATATGTTTTTATTAACTCTGATGTTTAGAACTATGTGAATAAGTAAATCCAACGTCCAATTGTGAGGCACCGGTAATGGGGCCTTACAATAGTCAAGTACCCCCACCATATAATAACTAGTGGTAGACCCGTCCGGTGAACGGGAATATTAACTTAGGAATGTCATGATGACTACATTAATTTGGTAACAAATTCGACAAGAAAAATTGAAAAGCATTTAAAGATGTAGGCTTTCTTAATATTAGCTATGAGTCACTTGAATATAAGAGCTACGAGTCACTTGAATATAAGTGAAAAATGAGGAGTCTGGAGTAATAAAGAAAGCATTTAAAAACCTGATTTACCCGAAGATAAACCTCCAAATTTCAGATATTACTCTTACATTTGTAATAACTTCTTTCACATGACTTTATTTGGAACGCATTTTGCAATTTTAGCATAAAAAGTAACAAAAAAAATATATGAAAATCAAAACCTCATGAAAGATACAATAAGATAAAAACCTATTTGATATACCTAAACAAACCCAGTGTTTCACTTCTATCCAATATGATAGGATGATCACATCATGCAAGAACCTAGCACGATATAATACACGTAGTAAGCAACAACCACACAAAAAAATCTCTAAAAAAAGTATTGAGATGCAAACCTCTCTGAAGAAGGCTACTGGTTGTTGACCAGGAGGTTGTGAGTCATGACGTTCAAGGACTGGTGTTGTGGGAACTTTTTCCATCATCACAAGTAGTGTATGGTTTAAAATTGACAAAAGTCGGTCTCGTCTTCATTTGGAAATTGGAACTGCATCATCAGAAGCCCAACTTCATAAATATCATAAATAAAAATATATATATTGTATAAAATGTATATAATGCGAATTCAGGTTATTCGAATTGGGTTCGAGATACCTATATTCGAAATAGAAGTTCGTTCAAATAAGGACCGATTCGAATAAACCAAAATACGAATCTGTATAATCGATTTGAATTTCGGTTATTCACCTCCAATTCAGATAATGAACACCCCTAATGGTATATAGTCCCAGTTTCCTCCGATTAACTTTCGGTATCGTGAAATTTCATTTTGTTTTAAGTAAACGAAAACAAATCGAAGAACCAAAAAATAATAATTTTGCGAGTTCACCAAAAATGGTAATTTGGATATTTTGAACCCGTTAACTCAAAAATGATAATTTTTACCCATTTACAAAAAAAGATAATTTCTGACGTCTACCAAAATTGACAACTTTGACGGGTTTACTGAAAATGCTATTTTTGGCTCGTTCACTAAAAATGATGAATGTGATGGGCAAACTACAAACGATGTGTTTGACCAGTTTACTAAAAATGGTAATGATGGCATGAAAGCTTTTAAAAAGTACCATATTACCCCTCTTTCTTTTGTCTTTTTCTTATGGGGAGAGGGCATAATAGTAACTTCAAAAGATTTGTATAAAGGTTGCAACTTGAGTGCCTCGGGAAGAATAAGCAAGATGATAAAACCATTGCATAAAATTTTTAATAAGAATGAAGAATACTAATGCAAAGATCTATCAAACAATACCTCACTTGCATTAATGGGATAGAAGGTATTCCATTTGCAGCTTCAACATAAAAAAGAATAATTAGTCATTATAGTATTTACCTATAAAAACATCAATCAAAAGATTAAAAACTGATTTCAAGGCACAATAATCAGAAAATAAGTTGGGAAACTATATCTAAATACCCTGCTTTAGAAAACATGAAAACTGGGTGTCTACATCAACTGATAGAAAAGATTGTTGAGCATAGTTGTGCATAACACTGGAACAAACAGTCTGAGTCATCTGGCAATTTATCATGATGTTACAAAGTTACCATTATTGATTCGTCACAATGAACATGCAAATTATCATGGTCAGTATGAAACTTCACAAGTCTAGAACTTAAGAGTAAAAAGGCCTAGTATGAACATAAGAGTAAAAAGGCCTAGTATGAACACCGCATCAAACACGCATTACTGCTTTAAAACCCTGTGGTCTTGTGACGTTATTATTAAGATCGTTGTAAAGTTTTACAGAATCCGAAAGTGCAGAAAATGGGTGATAATAATATATGTGAAATACACCTAAATAAAAAAGGATTTTGTGAACCTTTGATGACTACCTGTCATCCGGTTGTCTATGGGATGACAGAGATTGAAGCAATGTCAAACCTCAATGGACTTATTAAGCTGATACTTGGGTGTCCATAAGCTACATACATGATAATTTGATGAAATCCTGGTAAATCAAAAAATAAATAAAAATAATCATCTACTGTTGACAACACCACCAAGACTCTTTTATACATATAAAAAATATAGTCTAAAAGAAAATTAACAGAATTATTGATTACTTAAGCAACAACAATACCACCTGAAACTTAATACGCATATTTCATAAACAATACTAGCGATAAAGCTATGCAGAAGCATACCATGAGTCATGAGGCATAAGATGTGTGGGTATGCAGTTACCACTTTTACCATGTGTCGATCAATAAATAAATAACCTAACATAAATAAATAAATGATTGTACCTGTGTGATTGTTAATAATCAGGATTGCTGAAGCACCGGCGGTTCGCCGGTGCTTCAACAACATATGCCTTGGTTGTAAAGCTACATTTGCCTTGGTTGTAAAGCTAAACTTCTGTCGATGCAGAAGGATATATAATTTCACTAGTGAGCCTTGTTATTTATATGTTTACAAAGGATGGAAAGAAATAAAAAGAAAAAAAGAATGAGTAAAACCTTGTTTATAGGTGTTGTACAACAATCAGTAGGGTCTCCAAGAGCAATCCTGGTTTTATGTGCATCCTTCTCCTTCAACCATATTCACCCATGTCAAACCAGATCTTGCAAGGTTTAAGGTTTGCCCTGAACCATAATATCTATAAAACTAAAGCAAAACAATAGAATACTTCATCAAAATAAATCATAGAAGAATAAAAGATAAACTAAGAAATAATGAAAGTTGATTACCTCATCTTTTGCTTCTTCAAGTGCTTTCAAAGCCATCTTATGTCCAGCTTAAAATTGGTTTCTATTCCTCTTTCCACTTGTTTCTTCTTTATAGAACCCAAAGATTGTGCCCGGTTACGTGTCCGACCCAAACCCTTTCAACTCTAACTCGTTCCGGTCCGAACCAAAATAACTAACCCTTTTTTAAATTGACCCATTTTGACCTGAACAATTTCTGACCCGTAAGCCAAACACAAACCCGCGTGACCCGACCTGGCCGATACATATCGGGGTGATGAAGAAGAAACATAAACAGACATTTCATCAAATAGTTGGTATGTTTACCCCAAGCTTATACAAACCCACTCCGTGAATATCGACCTTCGGCCACACATGTGGTCCGGGCGATTTGCCACACTTCGGCTTAAATGTGTGGCTAAAAGGTCTTTGACCATGTTTGAAAACCTTCCAGAATGTTTTGGCCACACATATTATTCTTCATGTGACAATTCTATACCTACTCAGGTACTTTTCGCCACATCTTTGAAAAAAACTGTGACAAAAACTAGCTACATTATAAAAACGTGTGGCGAAATGTGACATACAGTCATAGTTTGTTTGATCTTTGACACATGTGACCAAAAACACATACATTAGCCACAAACTGTGACATTTAACTAGCCACATGTTTTAATAGTGTGGTCAAATGTGACAAACGGCTACTGTATTGATAAGAGATGTGTCTAAAAGGTAAAAGATATAGCCACTTATATTACGTTGTGTGACCTAGTGTCCCATTTTCTAGCCACGTTTTTAATAAAGTGGTGAAATATGATGAACAACCAATGTATTTATTAGTAATGTGGCTAAAACGCTTAAAATATATGGCCACTTATACGAGGTTGTGTGACCAAAGAGTAGTTTACTTTTATTTTTCCTAAGTTTTTTATTGTGACGGATACACTTATTATGTGTGGCTATAGGTGATAAATTGTCACACTTAAATATTTTTAAGTGTGTCCAAATGTAATTAATGGCCACTTATAGGAGGTTGTGTGACCAAAGAGTAGTTTACTTTTATTTTTCCTAAGTTTTTTATTGTCACGGATACACTTATTATGTGTGGCTATAAGTGATAAGTTGTCACACTTAAATATTTTTAAGTGTGTCCAAATGTAATTAATGGCCACTTATACGAGGTTGTGTGACCAAAGAGTATCTTAGTTTTATTTTTTATAAGTTTTTTATTGTCACAGATACACTTATTATGTGTGGCTATAAGTGAGAAATTGTAACACTTAAATATTAAGTGTGTCCAAATATAATTAATGGCCACTTATAAGAGGTTGTGTGACCAAAGAGTATGTTATTTTTATTTTTTCTAAGTTTTTTATTGTCACATATACACTTATTATGTGTGGCTATAATTGATAAATGGTCACACTAAAATATGTTTAAGCGTGTCAAAAACGTAATTAATGGCCACACGTTGATTTGACGAGTGGCGATGTCATCATTTCCTTTACAGTTTCTTGTGCCGCCAAATTCAAATTGTCTGGGAGATGTACCGGCGGTTTCCGATGGTGTTTAAATACCAGTCACAATCACAATCACAATCCATAATCAGAATCCACTATCACACTCACAATCCACCTTTCTTCCGATTATAATTTCCGATAATGGTTGCATATTGGCTCGAACGTGCACCGAGTGCTCAGGCCCCATATACTACGACCGCACATTTTTCACGATACGATTCCACTTTTTTTTTCCGGCGCCTTCCGGAGGAATCAAAGGGTGAGGTATATTGACTATGTCAACCCTCAAACCTTCACGTACCAACAACTTAACCGAATGGTTAGGTGGCTTGGGTACACGACTGTTGATTATTTCAGCACTAAAATGGTAGTGCCGGGAATCGAGGTGGCGTACATCGAGTTTAACGACTTGGAGCACTTCAAGGCGGTGTCCGTTTATGGGGCATTCCATTCTCAGGTGAACCTTTGCCTCCATAGGCTTAGGGACTCCACCTACACCTCCGATGGCATGTACGAGAGGATCATGCCCTCTCATAATCCAGAGGAGAATCCGGATGTAGATTCTGATACGGATGCTACAGGGAGGTCTACGATGGATGTCGATGTAGATTCTGAGACGGAGTCGGATGCTAGGAGCTAGTTATAGTTTTATGTAATTTTTGGTTTTCTATATTAATGTAAATGTTATTATTGTAATTTTTATATTTTGGTATTAATATGTTTATGTTATGTGAATTGATTAATCATATTAATTTTTTTAGTACATAATCACTTATATCATGTGAATGTTATTATTGTAAATGTTATTATTAACTGTAAAGCGTGGAGCGTTTCCAAAGCGTGATATATATAACTGGTGGCTGAAATTTAATGATTGGTTTTTTTTAATACCTAATCACTTATATTATGTGAATATTATTATTGTAAATGTTATTATTAACTGGAAATGTTATTATTATATTTTGGTTTATGCGTATGTATAGCGTATTGAATGTAGGCTATTATTACATAAATATATTTCTAAGATTTTTGACAGGTATTAAAAGCGTACAAAGCGTGTGATTTACTAGTTTTTTTTTATTTTAATTAATTTGAATGTAGGCTATCATTACATAAATATATTTCCAATATTTTGGACAGGTAGTAGGTATAAATGTAATTAATTTCCAAAAATAATTAGCTTCTGTGCGTTTCCAAAGCGTGTGGAAACCATTTTGACAGGTAGTATGCAGTTATAGTGTGTTATACACTCAACAACCAACTATATAACAACAGAGACTTTAATGACTAAAATAAAACTGGTGACTGAAATTTATTACACTTCTATATATGTTATGTGAATTCTAAACTTGGCCAAGCAGAAAAAAATCTAAGGTTTCCACAGATCTTAGATTTTGATAAAATCCTTTCCAAAACTCAATGCCATCACCAAATCTTAAATCTAAGGTTACTGGTGATGGCATTGAGTTTGGAAGCGGTTTTTCAAAACTGAATTTTATTTGTTCAAAGGCTTCTTCAAAGTCTGGAGGGTATAATTTTGGTATGCAGGTTAGTGAAAAGAATGGCATAATGGTCTTTTTTTATAAAATGAGTTGATAATGTTTTGCAGGAAACCAGCTGTTGAAAAGTATGTTGAAACATAACCAAATAGAGGTTGTGCAAGAAACAAAACCATTAGACGAGAAATGATGACTGTCACCGAACACCCTAGACAACATGATGCAGTTTTGGGCTTTCTTTGTATTAATGTAACTTTGATATCGCACGAGTTAGTTATGAGTGTAATGACTTTATTGATCTTACTATGGTACACTACAAGTCAGTTGTGACTTTTATCGATATAACATGATGTATGTTTGAACTTGAAACCAATTGACCAAAATAGCCAGAAGATGAAATGAATTCAACAAACCGGCATGTACGTATAAGTAGTAATAGTATTAAAAACAACCAATATTTCTTTAGTTTGAATTAATAAGTACAATGTAAAGAATGGCGATATCATGTATCACAACTATATTTAAACATTATTTACATCTAACTAGCCGAACGAACACAACTGCTGGGTCGACAACCCCGACATCGATGTAGTTGTAGGCTTTTTCCTGGGCCTCCAGTAATCATCCGGGGACTCATTACGAAGCAGTTGATTTGGTTGTACAAGTGGCAATGTATTACCCTCATGAGGGAAAGTTACCATAATAAATTCCTCATTGACCTCGTTATACGAATGCCTATAATTCTTGGGTGGAGTCATGAGGACAACATGCTTTTTTCTATCCAGCTGATCTTGAACATAAAACACCTGGCGTGCTTGCGAGGCCAATATGAACGGATCATCCTTGTGGCCAAATTTGTTTAGGTCGACCGACGTGTAACCAAGAATATCATTTTTGACATGTTTACGGTCAACCCATTGGTACATGAAGACCGGAATTCTTTTAGTATGATAATCTAGGACCCATATCTTTTGCAAAACCACAAAATAAAAGTTTTGTCCATACGTCACCACGTCTTTTTTGATGTGCATGTCATCCGCCTCTACACCAACCCCGCTGTTCTGGTAAACTCTACCATCATGAGATTTTGTACGAAATTCAAAACCATTGATGTCGTACGAGTCGTATTTGTAAACGTTGCGGTGTGCTCCGTGTGCAATCCACTTTACGGTTTTCGGTTCTGGGGAGCCCGCTAGCTCTCTTTCATATATAATTTAGAGTATATATGTTAGTAATACTTACTCGATATACGACGCTATTTTATGCGTATTCTGCAGCACATAGAAATGTGCTCTCTTGAAAAGATCAAGAGAAACTTCAACTGATTTAACAC
This sequence comes from Bidens hawaiensis, assembly GCF_021521415.1. Classification (NCBI taxonomy): domain Eukaryota; kingdom Viridiplantae; phylum Streptophyta; class Magnoliopsida; order Asterales; family Asteraceae; genus Bidens; species Bidens hawaiensis. The sequence goes on along the minus strand of NW_027496379.1, from coordinate 11,829 downwards.
ATGTGACAGGAATTGTCTCCCATTATCATCATGCTTATCATGTGGAATACCAACAGTACTCTTGATGTTTTTTTGGTATTCGCTCAGAAACTCGATTGTTTCTTCCGCAATGTTTTCCTCAGCAATGCAACCTTCTGGATAAGTTTTGTTTCGCACATGCCGTTTGATAACCTTCATACACCTTTCAAAGGGATACATCCAACGAAAGCATAGTGGCCCACATAATTTTATCTGTCTTACAAGGTGCAAGGTTAAGTGAACCATGACATCAAAAAATGATGGCGGAAAGTACTTCTCCAGTAGGCACAGTGTAACTATTTGCTCTTCCTGCATCTTATCAAGCTATTCTACAATGATTTCTTTGCTACAAATTGACTTGAAAAAAAAAACATAGCCTGATTATAGCATTTCTCATTGGTTATGGCATGATGGACCGTATTGCAAGGGGCAGAAACTGTTGCATAAGCATGTGATAATCATGTGATTTAAGGCCTTGTAGCTTCCTTTCTTTAAGATTCACCAAACTAGAGAAGTTAGAACAATACCCTAGTGGAGCCTTCAGTTTATACAGTGTTTCAAGAAACATGTCTTTTTCTTGCGCTGATAATGTGAAGCATGCTGCAGGCAGTTCTGTATTGTTGCCTTTTGCTTTCGATTGCAACTCCTTTATAATCCCTAAAAACTCCAAATCCTTTCTAGCTGCCAATCTGTCTTTTGTCCTACCGGGAATGTTCAGCAACGTCCCGACAATACTTTCTGCCACATTCTTTTCAACATGCATCAAATAAATACAATATTGGACAGGTAAATACTTCCAATAGCTGAGCCATTGGTACCATATGTTGAACTTCTTCCAATATTGGTGCGGCGTTGTGTTATCCCTTTTCCTCTTACTCCCACTTAGGGATTCAGATCCCTTTCCCCATTCATTGTTATTGTTTTTGACCTCGTCGTATTTCTCTTCCCCTGTCATAGGCTCTTTAGCGGTTCTTATCTCCTCTTTTCCGTTGAACGTCGTTGTTTGTTTTCTGAAAGGGTGGTCATGTGATAAATACCTTCTGTGGGCAGCATAACTCTGCTTCTTTGTGTGATAAAGTCGAACACACTGACTGTCGCCCCGACACACCACACAACCATTGAATACACTGTAAGGTCAACCACATAGTGTACCAAGAGCAGGGTTATCATTAATCGTCCATAACATAACTGCACGTAGTGTAAACATTTCTTGTTTATATGCATCATATGTTGGCTCCCCGACCTCAAATAAAGATGCTAGATCGTCAATTAAAGGCTGTAAAAACACATCAATATTGTTTCCTGGCACTCCGGATATTAATAAGGAAAGCATGATGAATTTTTTTTCATACAAATCCAAGGTGGAAGGTTGTAAATGACTGCTAAAACAGGCCAGACACTGTGGTTTTTGTTGCCTCTATGTACGTCGACCCCATCAGTGCAAATCCCTAGACGAAGATTTCTTGGATCGCTTCCGATGGTATCGGAGTACCTATCATCTATGGCTTTCCATGCTGGTGAATCTGATGGGTGGCGTAAAACACCGGTTTTATTGGTACTCGTGGTGTGCCATGTTAAATTCTCTGATGTGGTCTTTGATTGAAAGAGGCGCTTGAATCGTGGAATAATGGGAAAGTACCACAGTACCTTAGCGGGCGTGTTTATGTAAGTTTTGTAAGTCTTCTCATCCACCTTCCACCTTGACTTGTTACAAACTGGACATGCTTCCAAATCCTTGTAATCCTTATAGTAAATAATACAGTCATTAATACACACATGTATCTTTTCGTATCCTGAGCCCATTGCCTTCATCATCCTTTTACCCTCATACATATTATTTACCATTTCGTTATCTGCAGGTAGCATCTTTTTCAACAGTTTCAGAAGTTCATCAACGAACTTATGAGATACCCCGTGCTTGCTCTTCAAGTTGAGTAGTTGTACTAATGCAGACAACTTGGTGAAGTCAAGATATCCTTTATATAGGGGCTTCTCAGCGTTAACAAGTATTTGTAGAAACTGTTGATACTTCTTGTCGCCTTTGAAATTGTCTTTTGTAGCATTTACTATTTCTACAGTTTCACAGGCATCTGTTGGAATGTTGGTGTCAAAAAACCCAGTATTATTATCATAATTAGTTGGAATGCAGGTGTAGGCAAACCCAGTATTGTTAACATTAGTTGGAATGTTGGTGTCGGTTTCTCCATGTTTTATCCAAGTAGTATAACTCTTATCAATTCCAAACCTCTACAAGTCATGTTCTACATCGTCTACACTAAGAGATACGTGGTTCACACACCGAACACATGGACATGAAATAGAAATTGGTGGTGATGTCTCCTTGCAATTACGAACTGCAAAATGTAGAAATGCCTTAACACCATCTTTATATGCTTTACTGCACCTGTCACCTACTGACATCCAAGACTTATCCATCTTCCAAGAAATTTTTTATTAACTGTGTCATCAACGATACACACACACACACACACACTAATTAACGCCAATAAATGTAACTGACTAATTAAAAGCAAAAATATTTGATACTCACATGAGATTAATGAAGCTGTTTGGTAGGATTTATATTGATGAGAGTTCAATAAATACACTAGCAGATCATTTATTAGGGTTTGGTGAGATTTTATTTGGTTCAATAAATACTAATTGATTTGGGAGTCTTCCAAAAGATAACTCGATTTATTGGCGGGTAAAAATGAAAATTTTCATCATCATCATCATCATCGTACTCAGTATATCCCACCAATAGCAATGCTATGGTAGGGTCTGAGGAGGATAAGATGTAGACAGCCTTACCTCTATCCCATAGGGATAGATAGGCTGCTTCCGGTGAGACCCCCGGCTCGATAGTAGTTTTGCATCAAGCCTTGGACATAAGGCACATAGCACTCAATCATCGGGACACCGGCTGATCGGTGCATGTGCCCTTGTCTTTCGGCTATCAACGCCACCACATGATGCCTGATTAACCTTCCGCCACTTTTAACGTTATTTTCACGAGATTAGTAAAATAACGTCAAAATTAGTGCAATTTTACTTTTGCCCACCCGAGGGTTCACACATATATACATTATATGCGCGCACCGCAAGCAGTAAAAATGAAAATTTTAAACTTCTAAATTTCGTTATATAAATATGAGAAGAGGTTCTATTACGTTCTCAGGGTGTAGCTCAAACGGTTGAGGCGCTTGTGATTAAAAATAGATTGCAAATACCGCGGGTTCGAAACTCTGGAGAGAACATATTTTTATTAATTTTTTATAATAACCTCTTTTCAATGAAATAAATACACTGTGATTTTGAAAACACTCAACCTAAACTACTCATTAAAAGACCTTTAAATCCGTTCAGAAACATAAAAATACATCATAATAGCTGGTCTAAAATCATAACAAAGTTTCTTAGCTTTTAATTACAAAACTAATTAAAAGCCCTAAAAACAACAAGAAGTAAATAAAATACAATATCTTCACTTTTTTTTTCTGATTCAATCAGTGAAGCTACACTCATTGCAAGTTGATCCTCTAATGACTTATTTGCCCTTATCAAAATGGGAATTATGTCTGTACATCTTGTGCACACATCAGATCTTGTGGACGAAACACAATCAGACCATGTAAAGAAATCACATTTTTTGCCCTAAGTTAAAAAATATAGAGTTTAGGGTCAACAATTGTAGATGAATTCCAACTTTATTTTCAATTTCACTAACCTGAGATGCACAATTGTAGAACCTCTGACATGGATTTTTGGTGGTCCTTGATGTTCTTAGAAAGGCTTCTTGACCACAAAAACAATAAACCTGAGATCGATTGTTACTGGATGTTGTGGTCCGTGATGAGGTTTCTTCCATGGTGAAAAAGGAGTTTTTATTGAAAACAAAACTAGATATATAAGTATATATATATATATAGGAGGGTTTAGAAAGGAGTTGTTGCTAAAATGCGTGTTACCAGCGTTTTAGGATATTTATATATGTCTTTGTACAGTAGCGTGTTGCAAGCGTAATAGACTCTTTTGAACAAATACATAACATATTTTAACCTAATTGATTACACGCATTTTTAACAAAGAAAGATGAGAACCATTAATCCATATTTACCATTCATCAAAAGATGCATCACAAAAAGTACCATTAATTACAATACATAAAGCATTTTAAGATAATCCATATATTTACCATTCATCAAAAGATGTCTTACAAAAAGTATCATTAATTACAATGCATCACAAAAAAACCAAAAAGAGAGAAGCTAACATCACCATCACTCCGCCTTGTCCACAGTCTCTGCCCCCATCTCCTTAAAACTCATGTTGGTTGACACCGTAGTTATGGTGTCGACCAGGGTCTCACACACTGAGTCGTAGCATTCAGACTGTTGTTGCTGATAATCAGCAACCATTGCTCGAAACTCAATGTCGTCTTCCCACAACATGAGGTTACAGGATTGGAAGGTGTTTGTTTTTTCCCAAGCGAGTGTAGCCCTAATCGCTTTGACTTTCTTCAACAAAGAGTCGTCTTTCTCTTTCTGAAAATCCATCGTTTTTTTCACTATGGCCTTAACGGTTTTCTCAGAAGAATTCATTTTTATTATCTTTCTGAAACTGTTAAGTTTGATTTGTAGTAAGATATAGTAAGATCTAGTAAGATATAGTTTTACTTTAATGTAGGCTATCATTACCATTATATTTTTCCCGGCATTTTTGACAGGTGACGTATCATTACCAAGCTTGAGACACCCTTTTGTTTTTTATTATAGAGTTACTATTCGTCCGTGTGCGTTTCCCATGCATGGGACACCCTTTTGTTTTGTTTGTGAGCCTTTTTGTTATATATACCTACACCACATATGTGAAACTCATATACCTACATAATTTTAAATTATTTTTTTTAGTTAATAATGGATTGCTCGTCATCATCATCATCCAGATCCTACAAGGCTGCCCTTAGATGGCATATTGAGGCTCAAATCGAGATAGATAAAGCTTGTCGGGAAACTCTTACTGAAGAATTTGTAAAGACTAGCAATAGCTTGGATTCCAGGGATGTCATTGCAAAAGTTCTTACTCGAATGCCCGCTAGTACTATCCGAGATCTTGCTGTTTTGTTTATTGTTGATGTAGGACAGAGAGAGATTGATGAGTAAAAACTTTTGGGCAAGGCAATTCTTGAACTGAATTGCTCAATGGAATTCAAGTTGAAGTTTCTTATGTCACTCAGAGATTAGTATGTGATGGTGTTTCATGGTGTGTTTTTATGTGTGTCACCCAAAGATTAGTAGTAATAAAATTTGTATGTTTGTGATGGTGTGTTTTGGTAATAATAAAATTTTTATGTTTGTGTTAAAACATTGATTCAACATGTAACTATTATCTTAAAGTGCATTACAAACTGTTAACAGAAGACTAGAGATCTCCATAACAAGTATCTTAAAGTACATAGTAGTCAGTTTTGAAATCATTCAAATTTTTTGTTGTCTTATCTTAAGTTCAGCAATCAACTCTTCTCCGGTTAAAGGAGTGTCGTCATTTTCATGGAATAGCAGTGCTTTCTTGATAAGAGTATTCTGTGTTGGTTTGTATCCGAGAGGAAGATTTTGCACAAATACTTTAACCTCAACCCTTTTAGCTGTCTTTTTTTATTCAGGGCTTTCCTTTTGGATATTACACCCCCACGGTCTCTTCCCATCATATTTCTCCATGTGTCTCATAGCAAAAATACCACAATCTATTCCATTACTTTTTGTTCTCCATCTCATCTTCAATCTATTGATTGTTGCTACTTGGATTTGCTGAGTAATGGGGTGTTTGATTGTTTTAAGATACATGCAAAAAACGTTTCTCTACACAAAATAGAAAGCAATTTAAGTATTTTGACAATTTTTATAACATGTATGTATGTTTTTTGGGTAAAGGTATATACGTTTACCAGTATATCAGGAGTCTTTCAGTATCTTTCTTCAAAATTCCCTCTAATTGCTATTGATTTGTCTTCAAATCTTTTAAACTTTGCATTAGCTGATATTTCTTGATTTGCATTGTTGTCTAGTAATTCTATCACTCATGTTTGAAGATTGAAGGTAACCACAAAGAAATGATCGCGTTGTATTATTGGCACGAGCACTATAGCAACCTCCTTGAGTGATAGAATTCCACTCCTTGCCATTTCTCTTTCGATGTTATCTGAAAACACATCCAGTCTTTCTTTGTCTGTGAAACCCCTTGACTCAGAATAATGGTCACTTGTCTGTATAATAATTAAAATGTAGTTGATTAAAGCGTTTATTGTGCATTTTCTAATAGTGCAAACAAAATAGATTAATTTGTACTAGCACATTGCTTGAAGCAAAAAGTCTGAGCGGTGATGCTGCAAATTTTTTCTTTTCTTCATAGTTCATTATATAGCTGAATGCATCCATTGCATTGGTGGCTATATAAATTCCAGGACAGAAGCTTTCACAGACCACCTTGAACGATTCTATGTGAGTGGACTTGTAGACCTCCTCCCAAATGTCTCCAAGGCAAAAAAATATATACTCTGAAATTATTTCTTCATCTTCGTGACACCAGCGAATACGTCAACCTCTCTTAGAAGATATGGAGAGTTCAGTGCATCTGGGCTATCACTTGTTGACAATCCGGGTGTCAATTGTTAAACATAAAAAACTCACATTAAATTTGACTGAAAATAATTGTAACTATAATTAAATACCTTCAACCCCTTTTGGTTTGTATTTATAATTAAATACCCTCTTTTAATGTCGCAAGCACTGTATTAACAACTTCATCAACATCTGAATCAACTGCATCACACAAATGTAATAAGTTTAAAATAACAGCATAAGTGTTTTAAGAGCGTTTTAATTATTCTAATAATTAATTTAGCCCAAATACCTTTCTGAGCATCCACTGGACCACCAACACCAACATCTGAATCAACTGCATCACACAGATGTAATAAGTTTAAAATAACAGCATAAGTGTTTTAAGAGCGTTTTAAATATACAAATAATTAATTTAGCCCAAATACCTTTCTGAGCAGCCACTGGACCACCAACACCAACATCTGAATCAACTACATCACACAGATGTAATAAGTTTAAAATAACAGCATAAGTGTTTTAAGAGCGTTTTAATTATACTAATAGTTAATTTAGCCCAAATACCTTTCTGAGCAGCCACTGGCCCACCAACACCAACATCTGAATCAACTGCATCACACAGATGTAATAAGTTTAAAATAACAGCATAAGTGTTTTAAGAGCGTTTTAATTATACTAATAATTAATTTAGCCCAAATACCTTTCTGAGCAGCCACTGGACCACTAACACCAACATCTGAATCTTGTGTTTTAGGGACCATATTATTAGTGAATCTGTTTTCACATTCACAACATCTAGCAAAGACATTCTCATTTGATATATGTCTATCCTTTCCTTGAAGGACCAACTCGTTGATCTCGGAGCAAATTTTATCAAATTTCTTCAACTTGTTATCCATTGCCTTATTCCAAGACTGTAAAAAAAAAATATAGTTATTGTTAATTCAAAAATATTTTCAATTTATCCCAGCCAGTTGTAATGGAGTTAAACAATAGTCAACAAGCATGATAGGAATTTGCAAACTTAAAGGTGAATAATCGCTTACATAATCATCCAAATATTGTTCAGCTGTTTGATCGGCATTATCTATTTCATATGCACTTTGACCATCTGTTTTTTAATTACATATAATGTTGTATTACATAAAATGCATGTAGAGATAAGAAATATGAGAGTTTATTAGAAGAAAATAACAAGTTTAATACCATGTTCTTGTTTCTCCTCAGCTGCAGTGTTTTCTTCAACTCCAGGCTTACCGGCAGCACTAACCGTCACAGCAGCGGTAGCAGCAGCAGCCGTAGCAGCAGTCTCATCAAGTCTCTTCCCGGCAGCACTAACTGTCACAGCAGCAGTATTAGCAACAGCAGCATCAGCAGTCTCATCAAGTCCCTTCCCGGCAGCACTAACGGTCACAGCAGCAGCAGCCGCATCAATCCCTTTCCCATTAACACTAAACGTCACAGCAGCAGCAACAGCAGCAGCCTCAGTAGCATCTTCTTCTAAGGGAGGACCATTATTCTCCAAGTATTTTTTCATCTTATTAAGAGTAGTTGTTGTTATGTAGTTGACTGCAGGCGTTGTGACGGAAGTCCCAAATGACCATATTTTTTCTGGTATTCATGCGTGTAAAGCATCACAAGGAAGGTCATCGGACCGTTGTATTGAACGTTGATACCTCTCCATTCTTCCTTTGTCGTTTTCAAGTTTTCAATAACATAGCTGCATCAGTCCATATTTGGAATATCCGAGGTTTTATCAATTGCGGCGATGAATCGTTGATTGACTGTTGTTGATTTTGTCACAAATCCTATACAGGTGTTGACCAACACATAGAAATTAATCTTAAACAGTTCACCAACTCCTTTATCCGCGGCCAGTTTGTCTTTCAGATGCTTTATATATATTCTTGAGTTTGTCGGGAATTGATTTTTGAACAAATCTGTAGTAACATCTTCCCCCAATCTTGGTCTACTCTTGCCTAAAACATGAATCTTACCCATTGGTATCCCCAACACTTCATGTACTTTTTGTGGTGTTATCTTAATAACACCGCTCCCAATGTTCAATTCATTTAAACGGTTATTATAGTTCATGAGCAACCAATATCCTAAAGTTGTTGGAGTTTGGGTTACTTGAAGTCTTAACATTGACCCGAAACCCATTTCTTCCACACAAGTTTTTTGGGTAGTGGTCATTGCCTTCACTGCATCAACAATATTACAAGGTGCACACCTATTCATCAATTTTTTGTCTACAAATTCAACAAAAGGTTGTCCCCTCTCGGCTGGCTTCTTTTCTTTAATGGCTCTCTTTTTCGGACGCTGAAAGTCCGGGCCAGAGGTGCTGTGTTCCACCTGTTTCCGCTTTGACAACAACCTGTCGATTTTTGCGTCAAGGTCTGAATCAGAGTCTGCTTCCACAACATGTTTTTTTTCCCCACCGGAGCAACTTTTTTAGTCTTCCTTTTATCAGTCTTGTTTTTTTCGACAACTAAATCACATACATACAATAAAACACGGGGGTAGGGGATAACAACACGAATCACAAGGAAATAGAAAACTCTTATCAAACATCACAATGATAAATTCTCATACCAAAGCCATAACACGCTAATCATACGCATATAACTTGCTTTAATATTATACATAGATTAAAAAAAACAAGGATATGTATTACAATAACAACACGCTTATCAAATGCATTAATACATAAGAAGATTCAAACAAATGCTTACATTTTAAGATTAAGTAAACCTAAAACGCTAAAAAAATCATAAAGTAACACCTGTTCCATCTTCATTCTGAGACCAATCGTGCTTTTGCTTCGTCCTTGGTTCCGTTCCAGAAGTAGATGAGTTAGGGTTCTTCATTTTGGTTCCGTTCCATAAGTAGATGAGTAACTTACGAGGGTAGTTATTTGACCCTTTTAAACCACTCGAGCTTGTGCTTGTGCTTCACAGTAGAAACGAATCGTCGACGGTTTTTAGGAATTTTGACTTACTTTTATCCACGTTCCAGAAGTAGATGAGTGACTTACGAGGGTAGTTATTTGACCCTTTTAAAATAAGGCGCGTGCTTTTAAATTTTAATCGTACGGTTAGTATTTTATAGTAGTAAATATATATATATATATAGTGGGTGGTGGTGGGTTCAGGTGGTCATGATGGTGGTGGACGGTGGCGGATGTGCGGTGGTTCGTGGTGGCGGATGTGTGGTGGTGGGTGGTGGTGGTGGGCAGTGGGTACGAATGTCGGTGGTGGTGGTGGTGGTGGGTGGGTAGTGGTGATGGTGGTGGTGGGTGGTGGGTGGTGGGTGGTGGTGGTGGATGGGTATAAATAAATGTATATATATTTATATATAATATTAGTGGGTGGTGGTGGTGTGGTGGGTGGTGGTGGAGTGTGGTTAGTGGTTGGTGTTGGGGGTCGTTGTGGCGAATGTGGGAGGTGGTGTGTAGTATGATTGCGGATATGTAATACATGAGACAATGACGGTGCTATCCCGTATGATAACCATGATGATTGGCCCAATTATGACGAGACGATGCTAATATAACTACCTGGGTTGGTGGTGGTTATCATATTGATGCTGCTAACCTATATATACGGTTTGCTTACGCCAACCCATACGATGGCGACTGTAGCTCGTACGACGAGCATGACGTCTATGATGATGATCACACATATATATGATGAGGACCAATTATATGTACCTATCTGTCAATATGCCACACATGCGCGCGCGCACACACACACACACACATATATTTATATATATATATATATAGGTTGATGATGATGGTGACACTGATGTTTAATGACATGTAACCCGTATGATCGACGACGAACATGATAACGTATACGATGGTCATACTGATGGTAGCATGTATGACTGATGATGTCGTTTGATGACGACAACAATTCATAAGATGGTGCCAACAGTGATCGCTAATATTGGGCGTTTTGTTTACGATAACCCATACGATGCTGACTACATCCCGTACATGGCAATCGGATGATGATGATGCTGATGATGGAGATGTGTGACGATGATGACGACACCGATAGCTAGATATATGTTACCCGTATGATCAACGCCGACTACGATAGCCTATACAATGACCACGTTGATTACCCGCACGTCTGATTATGATGCTGTTTCATGGTGATGGTGATCGATGATTATGATGATGATAACCACTATAATACATGATAACGATGATAACTTTATGATGTTGATCATCATCATAACACATATGGTGAGGATGATAACCTAGAAGATGATAATGATACAAAACTACATATGATAATGATAACACTAGAATGCTATGAGCCTCTCTATTATGAAGTTGTAAATCTTTTCCAGAAAATCTTATTAATGGTTAAGATAATACTTCAATAATGGATAAAATTTCAAAAATATTTAAAATATACGATTTATTAAACGAACTCAACTTTTTAACGAAATTTAATTCCGGAATGTTAGTAAAAAAACTAAAAGTAAGACTATGTTTTTATACTATTTTTTAAAAAAGTTATAAAACAAAAAACCAAAATATATAAATAATTAAATGTGTCGAAATAAATAAAACCAAAATTCAAAACCTTTTAACTTCAAAACCCTAAATCGACTTCTACTTCTCTTTACTGTAATTTGTAGACATCGCTTATCCTGGTAAGAACATAAAAATGCCATGTCTCAATAATGGAGTTAAGTTCCTGTAGATATCGACAACGATTCCATGAGTAGGATGGTATGTTAATGTTATCTGGTTAATTTTTTTTTATGAAACATCTTATAGTTTTGCAACATATACATTCTAAGAACATTTTTTGTGTTACTTATAGCTCATTTCTAAAGCTGTTCAACCAATGTTTGCTGACATGAAATCGAATACCGGCTGTTGTTTGATTTATGATCAAAGTGGTAGAACGTTTTCTGTTGTTATAATCAAAGTACTTGATGACTTTTATTTTGGAACCGGTCGGACTAAATTAATCAGAGAATGTTGTATACAAGCTGGAACATATGTTGTTTTTGAGCTTAAATCAACATCTATGTTGAATATGTTTACTTTCAAAAGAAACGTAAATGATCAATCTGGTACCATGATATGTATTCCAGTCAGAAACCGACACGTCCATTACTTAGTAAATTTTAATTTCTGTTTTTAATGATTGTTTCCAAATTC